>NC_056741.1:692584885-692607385 GCF_019279795.1 Protopterus annectens
AGCCTCTGATCTCTGTTCCTACATAAACATAACTCAAAATGTAAAGGTTATAGTACAACTTTAGAACTTCAAAACTAGAAGAGGTACAATTAAAATTGTTTTCATCCTTCTACCCTGAAAGTTTATTGAAGTTTCTGCTATGTCTATGCCACATTATGGCACAAATGCACATCTAATTATAGACTAGATTCCCTCCTGAATAATGCTAAAATATTTTAGTGCAGCACAAATTCAAAGTACTTCAATGAGATCAGTAAAGTTATGATACAAAACAACAACTTTACCCAGTTTCAAAATCAATGCTTGCAACTTCAACACAGGACTATTTTATATATTTGGTGAATGTCCAGATGTATTCAGATAACAGAATACCATGTATTTATTATCTTTTTTGTAGAGTCTTTCTTTTAAGAAAAAATGTCCATCTGTTTATGGTTTTAGATTTTCATTTTGAATCACCAAAGGTATCAAGTATTTTCTTAAGAAATAACTACTATCTTGTATTCAAAATATTAGAAACATAGGCACTTAGGAATATATTAGGCAAGACATCACCGGGACCATGAGATGCCTACCCATATACAAATGTAAGCAGACAAATTTAAAAGTTCTTGCCCTCCTTTGAAAGCATCAGCTGTACCTCATAACCAATTTGTGTTTACCCATCCGGTTATCAAGACTAGCTTTAAAGCTAACCAAAAACTAGACTTTGTTTGGCCTGTAGTGGTAAGTTATTCCATAGGTTAGGAATACACTGAGTCCTGCACCTATCTTTCTAACAAGTCTTGTTTATTTGTTAATGCAGATTTAAGTCCTTAGTCCAGGTGTTTGTAGAGCTACTGGCTTTGTGAAGAAACAGGAGATCAGTGTGTTTAAAAGCATATCAAAACTGTCACTTTCTGCACTGTAAACTACCTAGCACTGGCAACCAATAAATACAAAATTGCATAATTTTTTCACTTTTCTTTTTCACATATAAAGTACAATTATATACTGCAAATAGCTTATTCGTTACATCTTTTACTGAACTCATAGACTTTCAGCTCCTTAACCAACACTTTCTGGTTCGTACAGCAAAAAGTTTCCTTTTTCATTTAACATCAAATTCTTTAGATTCAGGTAAGCAGGATGTCTGTAAAATGTTAATGGCAGCCTATTCAGGCATACCTTGGAGGAAGCAGTCCTTTTCATGTCACCATGCACCCATCTCTTCATCTCTGTATTTCACCATTCTTTTACCTTGTACCATATCTAGTCAAATTCCTCTAGGAAGTGACTAAGAGTGAGGCTGTAGCAAAATATATTTTTCTTTCAATTCACTTATATAGTGTTGCTTTGTACTAAGTCTGAAGGTTCAGTTCTAAATTAAGCTTCTACTTAATTATATAGTAGCTGATTGTAATGTTAATTATGTGCATTCTGGTTGCTATCAGAGAACTCTATCTTGAATACTAATGAGAAAAAAAAATTCACACGAATATGTTTAGTGCAAATCACAGTGGTATCAGCATCTAAACAGCATTACATATATACCAGAAAGCATTATTTCTAGATGGTACTGTATTATTTACCATATTTTAAGCAAGCTTGAATTATCAGTTAATTGAAATGTAAAATAAATAAGCACCAAAAGCACTAACAAGCCTTATAACACAAGTTAAAGAATTTATGTTATGATTTCTTCAAAAGACATTTTAATTATTCATCTGCTACTAGTCAGGAAAAATGCTCTGTCCTCACAAGGCAGTTGTCAGAGAAGAAAGCCATTCTGCTGATTATATAAAAACAACATAATGTTAACTTTGATCCTTATACAGGAAAGTCTATGCAGTCTAAAGTTATTCTATTGTTTTAAAAGAGATTTGCAATGGACATTAGGAAATCCCGACGAGTCTTAACAAAGTTGTTTGCTAATTTTCTGAATAATGATTTTTAATGCAGGTTCTGCACTTAGTCATACTTTATGTTCATGCAAATAAAAACACTTTGTTCAGAATCATAGGTGTTAACCAGGGTGTTATCAAGAGACCAACCCTTTCTATTTGTTTTAAGTCTCTTTTCTTTTTTTTCTACAGTGTGCCTTGACAATCATGAAGTCTACTGAATCTGCATTGTACCACTTGAATGTTCTTCCATATCAAGAAAGGCCTCACCAAAAATGCACAAAATCACAATCAACTTCCTTTTATCCTAGTAGTAGAAGTGGTAGTAATAGTAGTACTAGTAGTAGTAGCAGTAGTAATATTAGGAGTAGTAGTAGTAGAAGGAGTAGTGTTAGCTGTATTAGTAGTAGTGGTAGCAGTAGTATTATTATTAGTAGTACTAGTAGTGGTAGTAGCAGTAGTAGTACTAGTTGTAGTGCCAGTAGTAGCAGAATTAGTAGTACTAGTAGTAGCAGCAGTAATAGTACTACTATTAGTAGTTCTAGTAGTAGTAGCAGTAGAAGTACTAGTAGTAGTGATAGTAGTAGTAGCAGTATTATTAGTAGTAGCAGTAGTAGTAGTAGTACTACTAGTAATTTCAGTAGCAGTAGTAGTAATACTAGTAGTAGTACTAGTAGTAGTGGTAGTAGAAGTAGTAGTAGTAGTACTAGTAGTGGTAGTAGCAGTAGTAGGATGCTGGTGTGGTTTGCCTAGTGCAAAAACTCATGTGCAATTTGATGTTATAGTTATTGTATTTTCAATCATTAGCATAATTTGTGACTAATATATATATATATATATATATATATAGAGAGAGAGACGGAGAGAGAGGGAGAGATGTATAGTCAGGTACAGATATAACTAGACATTAGCTATATATTGATTCTGTTGACATATAGATACAGACATGCATATTGTAGCTTTAGGAAACAAGTTTCATGATGAGTGGTATACAGATTTTAATGATACCATACAAAGTGGCATGAGGAAGAAAGTGCCATATAGAGTGAGATATGCAGGTTGATAATGTTGCACCTATACATGCATGTAACAATGTTCACATATATTTTCTGATCATGAAATTATGATCCACTTTCATTTGCAGAACATGTAGAGTGAGAAAACTACTGAGCTCCCTATAACAGGAAGACGAGAGGGGTAACAGTTTGATATACCAATTGACCCCACTGTCATTACTGCCCATATTACTGATTCCTTTTTCCATAATCCTCTCATTGTGTCTCTCCAAGATGTCCACTGCAAACCTAAAAGAGCTATATGGAAAGTACTAATGTTTATGTACCTTAAGCATGGAACGTAACACACATATGTACTATATCACATGAGGATAGCTTGTGGTCCAGCTGTAAATACTTGTCCCCTTCACCCCATACCATGCCAAGATATCTTCCAGGTTTTTTTTCTCTTCTGCTGTTTTATTTGTTTCCATATCTGCCTCTTAGCTACATGCACAGTCTCCCTCACCATGCAATGAACATTCTCTTTATTTGTACAACTTTCTTGGGTATGTCTAAATGAATAAAATTTTTTATTTAAGAATTATGCACTCTGTCTTTCGGTGACTGGTTGCACTACATTTAAAGTGTTACTGTAGTAGGATAGAAAGGGTGAGGTGAAGATGCAATTTCCTCAGGTACAAAGTGTTAGAGGGTGTGATTGAGAGCTCTGAGTCCTGTTTTTTTATTTTTTATTTATTTATTTTTTTGTGCTGGGTGGTAGTAGATCGCACAGTAAGCGGAAGCCTTTTTTTTGTTTTCTTCTCGAGAGCTGGGGGAGTGGGTGTTGATTTGACTGGTTGTGGATTGTCTGGCTGTACTGTAGGAAGCCAATCAGCTTTCTGCAGTAAGCCAAAAACGTTTTTTTTTTTTGCTGTCTTCCCAACGCCTGGAGAGCATGGGTATGGATTGGCTGTCAGTAGTGTAGGAAGCCAATTGTCTTTCAACAGTAAGCCGGAGACTTTATTTTAGTTTATTTATTTATTTTATTTGCCCTTCACTTGAAGAGTTGAAGTAGTGGGGTACAATTTCAAGGAACCTGAGGCCTGAGCACTATTTAAGCCAGTTATGGCTCTGATTAATGTATCTAACCAGTGTACTGTAGGACTCCCCTGGTTGCACCTAATGATATTATTCATGAGGACTAATGGACAGCTCTGTCTAACATCCATCGTTTTACCATCATCTTCTGTAAGCTCTTTCACTTTTTCAACACATCACTTATAGGTTTGGGCCTAGAAATAACACTACTTTTATTTCTAACACATTACAGTTGAAATATTTTCTCTTAATTTCTAAACATAACTGACCCATTCTTTATCTGGTTAATAGCACTAACTTATAGCAATGTGTCATATCTTTAAGATAAACCAGACCTTCTCTAGATGTCTCAGTCAGAGCCATGGTTTTAAAGAATACATTATTTTCCCAATTTTAATATTTATGAAAGCAAGCACATTCTTAGCCTGCAGTTTTATTCTGTTAAATGAAAATATTTTAAAATAGTTGCTGGTGAAAAAGTTTGTAATCTGATGTACACATAACTGCAGTCTCAATGGTGTTGGTGCTCATTCTGCCATTCATAGTGTATCCACACAGGACCACACTGATCAAGTTTAACCAGCGTCTGGCTTTTCATTTGTATCCATTATTCTACAGCTGGGATCCATCTGTTATGGCAAGACCTGCTTTGCAAGCATTTGGTGATATAGACAGAGAAAGTCCTGACTATGACACAAGTAATCTGAGATTGATTAGCAGCTCAAATGACTAACAGTTCTGGCATATGATGGGTATGTCTATCCTTGGAAGGAACGGTATGGTAGAGTCAGCTGCATACAACACTGGTCCAGTCAAAGGAGTGGCTGGCATGATAACTCTTGGAATGGGGATGGGCATACAGGTGGCAGTCTTCATAGTGGATGCAGGGGGACCATGCACCAACATGGAAAAAGTACTGTGAGCCTCCACTATGATATGGATCACTCATTCCCCTGTCCAGGGGGTGGAGTTAAGCCATACCATACATTCTCATAGCTGGGATGTCAGCAAGGACACTAAGCCCTTGGCCTAGTTGGTGAGTGGAAAGGGAATGCAAGATCCTTGTAACTGCTGTAACTGATGGCTGACCCTTGGGGAAGGAAGTCAATCCATAGTATCTGCAGCAAGAAGCTGAAGATGCTGGTGCTCAGGATACAAGGAATGGGAAGAAAGCCTGCTATGAAGAGTTTTCGGGACAAATGCCTGACAAAATGGAAAAGACCTATGGTCTTGAGCAGCAACTAGGCAAAAAAAAAACACTTATCATGGCGGTCTTTATGGGGAATCAGTCTCCCACATTGGCATTTACCTTCCTGGGTGATATTAACTCCAAACAGCAGAAAACAAACAGAAAAAATAACCAAAAACCCAACCGAGGACTCCAGCAAACAGAAGTAAGCACAGGAAAGCCAACAAACAGAAAAACAAAATTAAAATGAGGTAACAGACCAATGGTTTGTTCAGACTGAAGGCAAAAAAGTTCAGAGGATGGTACACCTGAATATCACCTTTATGCCCTACCCCACACAAGGAGTGTGAAGATAATGTTCAGCGTACCTTAAAGCAATGGTAGACTTTGGTAAGCTGGCCAGATGGTGGGCTTCATGGCAGGGAATCCCATTTGTAAGGAATATTGCAATGGTGAATGTAAGGACATCTGTCTGATATGTTTAATCAACACAACTGTTGACATATGATAATCTAATATATTCATTACTAACAGTATTGTATGTGTATAACTATATACATTAAATACCAAAACAATTAACAATCGGTACCCTGAAAAATCAAAACATTGTGAATGTGCTTGCCAATACTGAACTGCTGCAATCAAATGGGTATCTGCTGAAGTGTCAGTCAGGTTAAGCTATAACTGTGTTTCTACAAAAAACACCCAAGGTGTCTGAGGCAGATGCATTACCAATGTTAAACTGAAGAGCACACCACACAATCTGTAAACATTGAAACAAAAAAACATTGATTCACTCTGTGAATCAGCAGCCTATACACAAAGAATCAATCAACAGAAAACACAACCAGACATACAAGTATGTCAAACCATGCATCATACACCCTTGGCAGAGTACTTAGACTTATATGTAAAACATCACCTGAAGAGATGTGTGACAGATACACCAGCCCGGCTGTTATTTAGGTTGTGGAGTTCATTTCAAAAATGTGTGCTGAAAAAAAATGACTCAATGATAAATAAAATATCAACATTGTTAGATTCTATTCACGGGTTTAAGCACAGTTGCTGTGTGATGATTTCACTTACATTACTGACACATGATGGTATTTCTTGCATTCTAATCAATATACATGTTATTATGAAAATATAGGCGTGTAAACAGGGGAAATTACATTTCAATTCATTAAATATGTACAATAATCAACATTTATTTTTTATTTTTATTTTATTTTACATTTGTTGACCGGGTAAGTCCGACTGGAACCAAGTCCATTTTCAGCGGAGGCGCGGGGAGATAAGCTACAGCAGAATACAGTCAAAGTAGCAGAAGAGCAAAAGTAACATTGATTATACAATAATATTTACAATTGGGTATTGATGTTGTTTAGACAAGGATAACTGAAAGATACTTTCAGCCAAGCAGTGTTACAGATTTTTGAATTTTTACAGAAGTTCAAACTTAGTACAATAATGGTAACAGAAGAACAGATGAACATTAAATATAAGTAATATTTAAGTAATCAGGTTAAATTGTTATTAAGACAAGGAATGCAATAGAAGTACAATCATACAGGCAGTGTTACATACATCTCTCCCTCTACTGACCTCAAGCCTGTTCTTCATTTCAACTTTTAATCTACCCATCCCAGTCCCTCAAAATTTGAAGATGACATTGCTCTACTGTTGACTTCAGTATTTCATGATAAAACAGACCTTCATTGCATTTTTCTAAAGTATACAATATTAACCAAAAACTTGCTCAGACATATAACAGGATTTAACAAGATGTACTGACCCCACAGTTAAATAACTGATGTTAATGGAATGTTATAGATTACATATATGTTAGTAGGAATTTTCTGAATAACCAAGTTATACACAACTATGCTCAAAATATATGTTAATATCAATAAGTGTAATATGCTTCTATAAATAGATGCTATGGGTATATTAAATCACTATAACAGATTGTGTTATATGTGTCTCCTCTCAGGGTGTGAGCCTACAGCATGCCAAGATCTAGCCATGCTAACCTATTTCCTTACCATCAGAGCTACCAGCCAATACATGCTACTCTTTAAAAAAAGATACTGCTTGAAAAACCCTGCTATTAGAAATGTGATGTTATCAGAGCATTATGGATTACTGCCATATTCATAGAAATTCCAAAACTATCTCAGTGAGCCTTTACCATGCACAAAGTACAGTTGTGTTACCATAAATGTAGATGTTTGAGTGTATTCACTGCTGCACTCCTAACCATTGGGTTATCCATGCTGTCGTAGCCCTCAGTCTGTCCAAATACCAGAGTCAAGGTTTTGTGCATCGGCTGCTGTCACTTGCTGAGTGACATCAGGTCGTCCGAGCTATAAAGGAGAGCAGGCAATGCCATTACCTCAGTTTTTCTTGTCTTAACCAACCAAAGAAGTCCAATTTTAACAATTATTAGTAGTCCTGGTGTCAGAGACCCCATAGAAATATGTGTCTCTCTAAGGAAAGCAGATATCAGGGGGAAGGAGGGAGGGAAAGCATGACTGCAGCAGTGAGAACACTTGAACATCTACATTTATGGTAAGTGTACACAACTGTACTATGTTCTTCATGTTTCACTGCTTCAGTCCTAACTATTGGGAATATTCCCAAAGCTGAGAAAGGTGGAAGGTTAATAGAAACTTAAGACTGGGCGAGCATGCCCTGCAGAATTGCAGAGGCAAACCCAGCCCTAGCTTTTGAGAATAGGTTCAGATGGTAATGTTTGGTGAAGGTGTGGACTGAAGTTCATGTGGCAGCTTCCAGTATGTCCTTGGTGGGTACCCCTTTAAGGAATGCTGTGGAAGTAGAGGCTGCCCTAGTGGAATGGGTTCTGATGGTCCTAGGGAGTGGTTTGTCATGCAAGGAGTAGCAAAACTGGATGCAGTGTTTTATCCATTTGGAAATGGTCTGTTTGAATATTGGTGTTCCCTGTGCCCCTGTTTTAAAGCTGACCAAGAGCTGGTCAGTCTTCCTGAATGTCTTTGTATAATCCAGATAATATTTGAGTTTCCTGTGCACATCCAAAGAATGCAGTATCCTTTCCCCCTTGTTCTGAGGGTTAGGGAAGAAGGGTGGCAGGTGGATGGTCTGGTTGAGGGTAACATCCGAAACCACCTTTGGCATGAAGGAGGGATTGGTTCTCAGGGAGACCCTGTCTGCATGGAAGATGATAAATGGCTCAGTACCCATTAAGGCTTGAAGCTCTGACACTCTCCTGGCTGAAGTAATAGCCAGGAGAAAAGCCATCTTCCAAGAGAGGTACTTTTGTTCTGAAGATGCTGCAGGCTCGAAAGGAGGCAGAGTAAGCTTTTTTAAAACATAGTTCAGGTCCCAGGCTGGGGTGGGCTGACTTCTGGGATGCCTCATATTAGAGGCTCCTCTAAGGAATTGTTTGATAAGAGGGTGTTCTGTATCAAAGTGTGCCGATGTTTATGGAGGAGAAGGAGAAACCCTTATTAAGAAGCTCAGCAAGATAATCTAGAATAAGAGGAATAGGGGACAGATGTATGTCTGCCCCCTTGGACTGGCTCCAGGAGCAGAATCTTTTCCATTTTCCAGCATAAGAATTTCTGGTGCTGGGCCTTCTGGCTTCTATGATAATGTCAAGGACTTGCTTGCTTAGCATAGATTCCTTGTTGGTTTTGGTAGAATAAGCCATGCTAAGAGCTTGAGTTTCTGAAGGTCTGGGTTCAGCATTGTTCCCCCACCCCGGGATAGCAGGTGAGGTATCAGATGTAGCTGCTAGGGAGGCTGGTGAGCTAGGCTGCACAGTAGTGGGTACCAATGTTGTCTGGGCCATTCTGGGGCAATGAGTATTGCTCTTGGTTTTTCCTCCCTTATTTTGATTAATACATTTAGAATGAGAGGTAGAGGTGGGAATGCATAGACAAAGAGGGTATTCCAAGGGAGGGTCAGGGCATTGACCATCCAGGCCAAGTGATGGTACTTCCTGGTGCAGAATTTCTGTACTTGGTGATTTAAATGAGAGGCAAAGAGGTCCACTTGGGGAGGTCCCCCATGTGTGGGTAATTTGCAAAAAAATGTCTCTGTTGATTTGCCATTTGTGTGGGTCCAGCAGGTTTCTGCTTAGGGGGTCTGCCAGGGTGTTGTTGATGCCCGGTAGGTATTGGGCTATAGGATGTGTTCCATGGATGAGGCTGCTAGCCGCAGGTTCATGGCTAGTCTGCACGGGGGGGGGTAAGATTGATTCCCTCCCTATTTGTTGATTTACCACATGACTGTGGTGTTGTCTGTTTTTATGAGAAGAACCCCTGGTTTGAGGTATGGTTTGAAGGATGCCAGAGAGTTTTGCACTGCTATTATTTCCTTTTTCGTGATGTGCAAGGGTAGTATTTGTGCATCCCAGAGACCTTGGCTGCATCTGCCTTTTAGGTGGGCATCCCAGACTATGTCCGAAGCATCTGTAGTTATGGTCTGGTCTTATGGACGGAGGGTGAATGGAAGTCCCTTGTTCAGAGCACAGGCCTGGGCCCAACAGAGGAACTCAGATCTTGTGCAAGGGATCACAGGCAGGGTGGTGTACAGAGGTTGTGAGTATTTACACCAAAGGTTCTTTAGGTACCACTGAATTTTCCTCATGTGTAGTCTGGCCAGAGGTACCAGGAGGATGCATGAGGCCATATACCCTAGAGCTTGCAACAATATACTGGCAGAAAGGTGTGTTTGGGAGGCCAGAGTAGTAAAGTATTTTGGTAGGAAACCTAGTTTTTCTGGGGACAGAAAGGCTATTTGCTGTCCTGTATCCAGTAAGCCTCCAAGAAATATGATTTCCCTGGTATGTGTCTGTTTTGATTTCCTTTCATTGATAGTGAAACCCAGAGAGCTGAGTAGGGTTTTTACAAATGAGAAGTGCTGCTGGAGCAGTTCCTTGCAGTCTGCCTGGATGAGACAGTCATCCAGGTAAGGGTAAATCTGTACATCGCTTTGCCTGCAAAAGGCAATGGCAGGAGTGAAACATTTGGTGAATACCCTGGGAGCAGTAGATAAGCCAAAGGGCAAAGCAGAGAATTGAAAGTGTAGTGATCCTGCTGTGAAGCACAGGAATTTTCTGCATGATTCCCTTATTGGGATGTGCAGGTAAGCATCCTTTAGGTCTAAGGTGACCATCCAAGCTTTGTTTGGCAACATTGGTAGAAGCTGTTGTAAGGTAAGCATTTTGAATTTTGGGATTACCAGGAAGGTATTGAGAAAGGATAGGTCCAGGATGGGATGCCAAGTCTCCTCTTTCCTGGGAACAAGGAATAGTCCGGAATAGAATCCTTTTGCAACTTGTTCTGGAGGTACAGGTTCTACTGCCCTTAGGGATATTAGGTTTTGCACTTGTTTTAGTGCTTCTGTCCTCTTGTTTGGAGGTAATTCTGGGTACCCTCTTGGAGTTGGTAGTTCTTGGAAATTTAATTTGTACCCCTGAGCAATGATTTTTAAGACCCATTGATCTTTTTTTATAGATATCCAATTTTCTCTGCCTAGAGATAACCTTCTTCCTAGTTTTTGGTGTGGTGGAAGCAGGCAGAGATGTTTTTTTTCCATACAAGGTTGCTTTTGAACTCCCTGCTCTAGTGTTTGAGGAGAGCCACTGTTTAGTTCTTTGCTGGCCCTGGGTTTGTGTCCTGGTGGGTCTGTCCCCTACGGGTTTTGCCTTGTGCCTGCCTGCATTATGCAAGAAAGGACCAGTGTTTAGAGGGAAAATTTCTGCTGAACCTAGTAGGTTGTACTTGAAAAAAACCTTTAACAGTCTACATTGATTTTGCTTTGTCTTCCATCTTTTTAAGTACCTCTTCAGTTTTCTGCCCAAACAAGCGGTTCTTGTCAAGAGGTGCATCCATGATTTTAGCTTTGACATGATCAGGGGGAGGTTATTCCTTAAACCATGCATGTCTTCTGATAACAGATCCTGTCACTGCTGCCCTGCTAGAAGCTTCTAGGGCATCAAATCCACAGTGCAAGGAGTACTTTGCTACCAGAGATGAAGAGTGCAGTAATTCTGCTATCTCTCTGTTGTTGGCAAAATCTGGTGCTGTTGATATTTTAACATATGGAACTGACAGTAGAGAGCCCTTATAGTTAAAGTTGCAGAGGTATATACTTTTTTACGCCATCTGTCCAGGGCCCTGGAATCTTTGTCTGAGGGTGTAGGATTCTTTGCAGAGGTAGCCTTAACTCCCTTGGGTCCTTGAGAAATCACCTCTGGATCTGCTATAGGATTTCTGTAGAGGAATTTATGTGAGTCAGGTACCCTGTAGTACCTGTCAGGTTTTCTGGGGGCAGGTGGAAGGGTGTCAGAGATAAGGCTGGATTCTTGGTAAACATCATCTACCACCTCCAAGATGGGTGGGATGGCCAGAGGCTTATGCTGGGGTGGGTCCAGAAACTCTTTTAGTCTTTTCTTGGATTGAGGGAAATCCATTGATTTCCCATTGGAAGTGTTCCCTGAGAGTGTGGAGGGTTTGCCGAAAGGAAAAGTCCTCTGGAGATGATGCAGAAGGAATAGATTCTTCTGCATCTGAGTCTTCATAGGCAGTAAGAGGATTTTCTTCTTCAAACACAGAGAATTCAGCTCCCTCTGAGTCTAAATCTGATTGGATGTCTGGAGAAGGTTCCCTTCTCCTTTTGACTGGAGTGGCCTGATTACCCCGGATGAAAGTAATGAGATCCTCCGCTATTTTAAGCATTCTAGTTTGAGAAGAGGGAGTAGTGGAATGAAGACTTTTTGCTGTTTTCTTTGGAGTAGCTCTAAGTCTGGCCTGAAGAGTATCCCTTGATGCTGTCAGTGTGTTAGTCGGAAGAGAGAGCGAAGGCCTTGAAGTGAATTCCAAAGTGTGAGCGGTATCCTCAGAAGTCAGTGCCTGCTTAGCAGCTCCAGACCCAACCGAAGCAGAGACAGCCGAAGGCTCATTAGATGATGCAGACATCTGCAGCATACAAAACTCCAAAAGGGTCTCAGTAGAGGCCTGCAAAGTAATCAAGTTGGGCATCAGGGGCTATGAAAGTGTCTCACTGAATTTCGAAGAAGTGACGACCAGTTTAGCGGTGGTGTCATCGGAAAGCTTGACCTTATGCAGTCTGTCTCTATCCTTATCTTTACATTTTTTCAGATCTGTAGTTTGCTGACTGATGGATGCCATATCAGTAATCAGTGATGAAAGACAAAAATAACTGGCTACAAACAGAGCTATACAATGAATAGTTCTAGCATTAAAGAGGGCACAGAACTGACAGCGGGGTACGTCATGATCTGGGCCTAAGCAAGTGATGCAGTAAGAATGGAAGTCTCTGTGTGGTATTTGCCTTCCACAGGCGAGACAGTTATTGACTTTTTGGACATCGGTTAGTGCAAGAAAAAGGAAGGATTCCCCAATGGAGTACTTAGCTTTAGATGTTTTCAGATGAAGTTTGAAATCTGGAAACAGCCGACCGGCACTGTTATGAATTGCTTCTGCTATGTGCTCCACGGCAAGAAAGACTGAGGTATTGGCATCACCTGCTCTCCTTTATAGCTCGGACAACCTGACGTCACCCAACAAGCGACAGCAGCTGACGCATAAAACCTTGTCTCTGGTATTTGGACCGACTGAGGGCTACCACAGCATGGATAACCCAATGGCTAGGACTGCAGCAGTGAAACACGAAGAACATCATTAATTTTAATACAAAGTATTGCAATGTGGTTCTTCCAAAAAAATGCTCTACCTGATATTAACTAAGGTAAAACGTACAGATATATGTTTCCCCTATGTGGATTGGAACCCACAACATTCCAAAATTTAGACCTGCTGGCTGGTGGCTTTATAGGCCAAGCTAACAGTCATCAAGGGCTTTGTTTAAGAAAACAGGTACTGTAGGTGTTTATTAGAACTCCTGCAGAAAATGGATGAATATAGAAAATGTAAGCAATGTTTGGACCTTTAATTGTAAAGAAATAACAGCTGTCAACACATAACTAAAAACACATGTGTAAGCAATCAGACAGGCAATACTTTGTAAATTAAATAAAATATGTCTGTGCAATTTTTAGGAGGAATGATCACATGAAGATATATATGTGTTTTTATTCTAATGTATAATGGTGCAATAGATCCTACTGTGGGACTATAATGGAAAACTACAAATTGCACAGTCAGCTGTGGCCTAGGCACTATAGGCATCCGTAATGCACAACAACAATGGCTATGTGAAATTATGTAGTTACATGCAGTAAAACATATCTACGTTTACAAAGGACATACTTATGGATATTATACATATTATTAAATAAATTAACAAAATGGGACTAGAATCTGTAGGTAAGAGGGCAGTATTTACTAAATCCAATTAAGTATTCCCATGAGCTAATTGCCAGAGCAGCTAATGCATGGTTATAAAAACATCATCTGACTGATATATATATATATATATATGGGACAGAGAATATATATATATATATATATATATATATATGGGACAGAGAATTAACTGTACAATCTGTAGCAATGCTGAGGTATACATATTGCTGATACTTACTGGAGGGATCTACAAACTGCCGCCGCACCTCGGCAACCCTCCTTCGAAGCTCCTCCACATCCATCCGATGCAGGTCATCATAATGCACTACAGCCCCATGTTCCATCCATGCTCCCTTATGATCCAGTTCCACATATTGATCATGGTGAAGTTCCTGGGTGTGGTTCTCATCCTCTGCTCCAATTTGGCTTACACATTCAATATCTGGGTCATCTTCTTCTTATTGGCCCAATTGGGTGCAAGGGCATGTCTCAGCCTTCTCGAAATAGCCATCATGATCCTCAATTTGAGGGCAGGTGAGTGTCTTTATACTGTCACTATGAACATTGCCATCTTAGTGTGTCAACCTCATTTCATGGCACTGCTGTTTACTGATATATTGTTGTTTCCTACCATTGTACACTACTGGTACATCCGGTGCAAGGGCAAGCCATGCATTTTCAAGTGCAGACAGACCAGGTATGTTACAGCGAAATTGTCATAACTTTCAACAATTTGTATCATGTGATTCCTGACATTTTTGTCAATATTTGTCAATACAACCCATTGCAACATCCATCATGTGAGTGTTTGCTGTCAGTATTCTTTTCTGCTAAATACATGACTTTGTTCTCTTTCCTCTTTACTTTCCCACTGCAGTTTCCACAGTAGTAGTCTGTCAGTGGTATGTTATTACACATGTTTCATATCTGTCCTTGCTATTAACCCATGTAGTTGACCTCTATTAATACTGTGCCCTTTTTACCATTCCTAGGCCAGTCTTCATCAACATCCTCAAGTGCACATATGACTGGTATGTGTATGTCACATATTTTGTATGTTTTAAATGTATTCAGCTGGTTAATTGTATAAATGATGTGATCACTAATGCTGTTTTTCCCTACACTAGTTGAAGTTCATCCCTCTTCAACAGTACCACCTTCCCAAGAGTTTTTGCATGATGTGCATATGTGTTTTTTTGCATCACATATGTCATGTTTGTTGGCCATATAAACAGATTATATACTTATTTTATATAAATTCCATGAAACATACATACAAGTGGACAGCAAGGGAAGTCATTATTATTTGTAACATTGTGGTGATATAGATAGACAGATAGATAGACAGATAGACAGATAGACAGATAGACAGATAGACAGATAGACAGATAGATAGATAGATAGATAGATAGATAGATAGATAGATAGACAGACAGATAGATATGTATGCCACATGTCTTTGATATCCATTATGTGATGTAGGGACATTGTTTTGATCTGTGTCTTTGTATCTTGTAGCACATCAATAATCCATATCATGCAGCAGCCCACCCAGTGATCATGATGTTGCTCAAAATGAGTCACAGCATGGTAATATGGCCCTTGGCACAGAGGACCATGAGTTGTTTGGAGAGTCTATCCATTGATAATCCCTGTTTTGACACATTTGCATATGTTCATGTTGGAATATGTTATGCTTATGTTATGTGTGATGTCCAGTGTGTACATCTAGTGGATACTTGCCATTAGATGCAATCTGTGTTGCTGTGGTGGGTCAACACCTAAGCATCAATGTTCATTCTGTGTACTCATGTACATGTGGCTTGTAATGACTCAAATATTTGTGTCAGATGCTGCTGTGTTGCTTTGACCTGCACTTGTGGTCACACCGTACATTACCTACGCCTGTGACTTCTGTCCTCTGTGTTCTCCTGTTCCTCCTCCAATACCTGTGAGATGTCCTCGTCAGACATCTGGTGTTCTTGGGTAGTTCACCCACACCTGCAGCTGAAAGTCTGCTACGTGCTCAGGTTAGCATGTCGTGCAGCATGGTGCACACTATTATCATCTTTCCTACCTTTTCATGTGTGTATTGCAGTGCACCCTGGATGTGTCCAGACATATGACCCTAGCTTTTAGTACACCAAACCCATGATTTATGGCTGTTTCTGGTTGTTGTGTGTGCTCTGTTGTAGGCCTCCTGTGCAGGGTTTGATGGTTCACAGTACAGGGTCATTAGCCATGGCTTAGCCACAGTCACCTGTTGTGAATGCAAACACTTTTTTTCATAATGGATACTATTGTGAGGGATATCCTTAACTTGCATCCCAGCTGTGTTGCTCCACTTACCCAGTAGCAGTCTTTTGAGTATTTCACCTTGCTGGAATGCAGCTCTCAGTCCACTTTACCTCCAAATAGCAAAATCATGGACACTTCCAGGATGTGTTGTTATGGTGTTTGTTATGCTGCCATCTGCTGCACACACACACAGCTTGTCAGTTTATGGATGCCCATCTCTTTCTGTTTATGTATCAGTCTGCTTCTGGATGTACTGGTGTCTTGATAGGTATGTGTGTGCAATCTAATACTCTGAGTACATATGGGAAGTTTGCTATGTTATACACCTGGTGTATTGTAGTTCTCTACTCCATGAGGTGGATGGAATGTGTATGTAGTCATCCACCTTGCTGCACATTGCTTCCAGGAATTTTGCCAGGATATGTCTGGCAGCTGTCTGTGATAATCCCACAACATCGCCAATGTATCTCTGGAATGTCCCAGATTTAAGTACACCCAGGTTAAGACATACTGTGGTTTCAAGGGGGATGGGGTTTTCTCACAGGGTCTTTACAAACATATGTGGGGCACACATGTTGCAGACAGCATGCACCTGTTTTCTGTCTATACGGTATCAGTCAATTATTTGCTGGTCTGATGACTGGTTATTTGCAGCCTTGTTCTGACTCTAGCTGGATGCCTTCTAGGATGCACAGCCACAGCTTCATTTATGGCTTGCATCACTGCAGCCTGTTACAGTATATTAGCAGCATATTGCATTTTGATTTTTTTTTATGTTTTGCTATGGATTTCACCTTAATCCATAGCATAGCTCTCAACCTGGAAACATCAAAAATCTGGACAAAGTCCCATGGAAAATAGGTACAAATCTGTATGCTGATTAACATAAAATTTGCATACATAATTATGTAACCCTGCCCACTCTGGCAAAGGGGGACATTCTCAGGACTGCAGAATCTACCCCTTTAAAAGTACAACACAGTACAATATCAGCAATCCATCTATATACTGTGGGAGTAGAACCCACAATCTTCTGTATCAACAGCAATTACACTACCTGTTGTGCTACTAACAATGCACACAGACTTGGCATAAGCAGCACTAAACTTCTCTTCCCCTGAAGAACTTTGCAGCACCATAAAATCTGGAAAAAGCCAAAATTTATTGGGGGGGACAAAGGCCCAAAACAAGGGAGTGGGACACATTTTAAACATTGCTTTTATAATTTTAGAATGTTGCTAGAATAAAATGGTTTGGTGTTACCATGCATTTTCTGAAAGATAGGAAGACTGAAACTTAAATGGCTATAATTATTTAGTGAATTCAATTCTCACTGATTTGCAAGAAAACCACACATTTTAAGAGAAACACAGACCAAAAGTATGAGCCATCAGCCAAACATTCCAGATACTCTGTGAA
The DNA here is from genome assembly GCF_019279795.1 of Protopterus annectens. Classification (NCBI taxonomy): domain Eukaryota; kingdom Metazoa; phylum Chordata; order Ceratodontiformes; family Protopteridae; genus Protopterus; species Protopterus annectens. The sequence continues at coordinate 692,602,089 of NC_056741.1, forward strand.
ACTTTAGACAGTTGACAGCTACATTTAACTCCTTGAATCACAAGTGGTGGTACGGGTAGAGAATTCAGGCTCTTGCCCCTTGTACCTAAGTTACAGCATTTGAGCCTGGGTAACCCTACCCACCAGTTACACCTAACTGGGGTGTTTTACACACACACAGATTTCAGAATGGAACTATAGGCACTTCAAATGCGATAGATTACATTGCTATGTTGTGTCCCATTGTTAACAGCTAAAAGTACTGAATTGCTATTTTTCACTTGTTTTCATTACCTGGAAGAGCTGGGGAAACTCTGCTGCTGCTGCTGCTGCAGACCTATAGTCAGCACATGCACACTACTTTTACACTGCTGCTGCCCATCAATGTACAGTGACTCAGTCAGTCATACTCTTCAAGCCCTCAGCCAAATTCCGACAGGCTGGCAGGATGTTCACAAAACTGACATCATTGCACATGCCTCTGCATGTGATGATGTCTGCAGAAAATTGCCAAAACCAAAGAATAAAAAAAAAAAAAGTTGGGAAATTTGGTAATAAAAGGGGCCACTTGAAAATTTGTGGCACCCCATTATTTGGACCTCAAAATCGGTAAATGCAGACATCATCACATGCACCAAGGATTTTTGAAACTGAATCAGCGTGGTTGTTTGTTGCACTTGAATTGTGTTGTGTGCACACCATGTGTTTTGGAATCAAACTGGTGTGCAAGGAATCCCTAATTATCCTATGCTGAATACTTAGCATTCAGTCTACCTATAGCATGACTTGTGGAATCGTGTCCACACCAGGTGCGCTGAAGTCTTCCTTCAGTGTGCTGTGCTGTCTACAAATAGCTTCCACTAGCTTTATGGAATCCAATCCAGTATTTTCTAATAGTGTGACTTCTTGCCTCATTTAGTAGCTGTTGCACATCCTTCTGAACATCTGACTAAAAAGTATTCGAATTAAGTAATCCAGGTAGTCAGCTGAAATTGTTAAAGACTGGAGTGTGTCAAACTCCCCCGGTCTTGTGTTTGTAGGCCCAGTCTATGAGCAAGCTTGCAGTAAATTACCTTGGCCAATTCCATAAGAAGGGAGAACCAGTGTTGCCTGGACCAAAAGGAAATCACCACAATGATATCTGGAGAGCCCCTCTCAATCTTCAGAATTACTTAGGGTATCAGTAGAAAGGATAGAAATGTATAAAGGAATATTTCCAATCACAATTATTAAAATACATCTGTTTCTAAGTTTGCCTGCAAGGAGTCCTGGAGCAAAACTTGTTCTGTTGTCTGTTTTGAAAAGAAGCAAACAGAACTATTTGAAATATTACCCACAACTGGATCAACTCCTGGAAAAGCTCTTTCTTCATTTCCCATTTTTGAGGGTCTGTTCCAGTCCTTCTCAACTTGTTTGCCATTATATTTTGTTCTGATGAAGTATATGATGCTTTAAGGGGTAAGGAGTACTGCATAACTACTTCTCAAGCCATCATATCCAGCCTTCACAGGGGTTACAACCTGGTGATCCCCCTTGCTTGTTTACACATGAAGAGGACTGTGAGATGTTTAAGACATGGATAACAGCCAACATCTCTTTGACATTTGCTTTGGTCTATCTGTGGAGTTCCACAGCCCTTGTACCTTTACCCCCATAGAAACTGATCCCAAAGTAAAATCTGTGATGCCAGTAGTTACATATTGACTGGAATCCTGAAGAGAAAGGGGGATACCTTAATTCAGATCCATATATTGTTTTCACCAGTGCACTTCCTGCTGAGTCCATGTTTTTTTTTTTTTTTTTTTTTGCAAAACAATGATTTTTTCTCATAAGCAAACCAGCAAGTGGAATCATGAGAATAATAGAGTCCATGAAACCTAGAATCTTGAGATATTCACTTGCAGAAGTTTGAGGCAGTTAGGAGAAGCCCAGAAGAGTTCCCAGATAAATATCCACCTTCTCCTGTGTAAGAAAAAACTTTTTCTAAGCAGAGTCTGTAAGGCAGCACAGAAACACAATCTTGAATGATGGAGTCAGAGAGGATTATGGAACTTTTATCTAGAATCCCAAAGGTAAAAAGAAATGAAACCTATGTTAACGATTCATCATCATCACTGTTTTCTACAAAGGGTCAGGGTATCATGTCAAATGTAGCAATCTGTCTCTATTAAATGCCAATCTCCTACCTTCTTCAACACTCTTGTCTGAATGCAGCAGATCTTCTCTCTCACATTCCAGCCTCCTCTTTGTTAAGGACTCTTGACATCTGGAAGAAGACTATGCAGAGATAAGTTAGTCATCTAAATAAGAAAATATGTGAATGTCATTCAGTCTGCAGTGAGCTATATCTGGAGCTAGATGTTTTATAAACACTCTTGGAGCTATAGATAACCCAAATGGTAATGCATAGAACTGATAATGCAATGCAGGCATAGAAAGTATAAAAAGTTTCTTGAATCCTGAGGTTATGGGAATGTGAAGATAAGCATCTTTTAGATCTAAGGTTACCATGACATTCAAGGGAGGTATTAGATGTAACAGTGTTTGAAGAGAATGTGGGGGATTCCCCTGAAAGGAGGTAGTTGTTTCCAGTCACTACTATACTCCTCCTGAGCCAATCTTAGTACCCAAAAGTCTGGAACAATCTTTTGTCAAAAAGGAATTAAGAGAGCAGATTCTGGAACAGATTTTAAGAGATAAGGTCGCTGTTTGTTTTGCATTGGCAAAGAAAGAGGATTTTGAAGATTTGTAAATGCACTGAATTAATGGATTAACTTCCTTCTTTCATTAAATTATTTAAGGACTTGAGTAGCAGAAGGACTAAACAAAACCTCCTTATCTGGTGCAGAAATAAAATGTTCAGAATTTACTTCATCAGTAAAGAAGAAGTCCTATCTCTGTCTATGTCACAATCCTCTGGCAGGTTTTCTTCAGAAATTTTTTTAGTGATATTGCCTTCATGTAAGGATTCCTGAGCAAGAGGATTTCTAAGCAAGCCTGTAGTAACTGACTAAGGTAAGAAAATCATCTCTTCTTCTCTTCTAACAGACACCATGTCATCAAATGAACAATGTCTAACCTTCAGTTTTTTTTTTTTTTTTCAAGTAACACCCTGACCCAAAACCAAGAGGTGGCAATTCAGCCCCATCAATAGGTATCTTATCCCAGTTATCCAATACCTATAATGGACACAAGAACAGCTGAAGAGGATGCCATGCTGGCAGAAAGGCTACAACAGAGGGCTGCTGAAAAGAATGCGAGTATTCTGAGGAACAAGGGATGGTCCTTACAGGCTCACTCACCAATGGTTGAGGCACTGACTGAGCCCATACCATTGCCAAGGGCTCTTTGTTGTGCTGTTTTTTTTCTTTTTAGGTACAGCAGGAGAAGAACCAGCAGGACTGGTATAAGTATTCATGCTACAGCTGAGGACAATGACTAAAAGCTGAAAAAAGCATTGAAATGAGTCATTTGTGGGGCAAGTTGTCACAAAAGTGTTCAGAAGCAGCACACACACACTTACATTTACTCTTATAGTCTCCTTTTATGAAAACTTAATAGAAAAATAGAAAAATAACTGGCACAAATAAAGTAGTTGTCTGGAATGCACACTGACAGCACAGATAACTGCTAAGTAGTCACAAAGTGTTCATAACTGCTAAATAGACTGAAAAAGTTTTCTGTCCATTTAAAACACTTTCTAACCCTATAATTCTCACAAATCAACTAAAAGTTTTTATAAACAGCACACTTTTACCACAAAAATAGCACCTAAATCACAAAATAATCCCTTAGTTAAAAATAGCTGTCGCTGATAGGAAATTTCCTATATCATGAACAATTCTGGGTTTTGAAAGGAGAAATATTGTTTTTACTCACCAAATAAAATAAATATGATTTTCTTAAAAGGGCAAATATATATGTGTGGAAGGGCTCCCCACTGGGTTTTTTTTCTGTCAGAAATGAAGCCTTAAAGTTGATTGCTGATCCTGTCAGCACCTCTTAGGTGCTTCTCTTGAGACAGCAAGAAATTATTGAAGATTTCTTCTGCTTTCTGACTGCTGATTTCCCTCCTCTGAGCTGTCCACTTAGCAGTCAGAGTGAAGGTGTGTGAGGGACATAGAGCTTTGAGAGGCTGACCAGTTGTTATATCCTGGGCAGGGCACAACCCGTACAGCAAACAGGACTACTGCAGCAGTGAGAATGATGAACATCATCTGTTCCTCAATATGGTAAAATATTTAAGTTCTGTCCATTATCTGAAGTGTGTTAAGTCACAATAATGATACTGTTCAGATATGACATATTAAGTGGTAGCAAGTAAACGGCATCTGTTTAAGTGTAAGTACATGTGTATACATGAATACTGGCATGCATAAGCAAGTGTGCATGCATAAGCATGCGTGTGCAAAACACATATGACATTCTCAGTACATGCAAGCGATGTTTCCACTGAATCTTTTCATCTCACAAAAGTAAATGCAAGAACAGGTACTCACATATGATCACTTTTTTTTATTCTGCACTGAACATTATGCTGTTTTTCCCACTTTACTTATACTGATTATGGTTAGGTGATGTGACAAAGAGCTCCTTTTGTGATTATTGATACAGTACTCTTGCCTAGCATTCTTTTGCTCGCTGTCTCACACACACACACACACACACACACACACACACACACACACACATGCGCGCACACACACACACACACACACACACACACACACACACACACACACACACACACCACACATGCATGCACATGAACACACACTCCATATAACCACACAGTACTAGCTATCCACCAATTCTGTTACAAAGTACTGTTTGAGTCAGTGCTGATTCATTTTCTTCTTTCTTTTAGTTTGATATTTGGACTGGTACTGCTGAAGGACACTATAGCAATACAGTGCAGGTAATATGTTTTCCAAGCTCAGGACTATATTTAAGTAGTATTAGTGTGGGACTGTTCTGTGCTGGAGCATTTGGTAGGTTTATGAATGGGATTTCACAGGCATTATGATTTATTGATTATTCATAGTTCAGATTTTTGTTTGATTTAGGCTTTGGTTTCTAATTAGATCATATTGAGAATGATGTTTTATCATATGTTGTAATACTGTGTGCGTGTGTGTGTGTGCGCGCGCATGTGCACGTGTGTGTGTGTGTTAGTGTTTTTAAGTTATGTGTGCATGATGTATTAAGATATATTTCTTAATTTTTTGATAATGATAAAAAACACAGGTAGGAGACAGGAATTATTGTGAATTCAATGTAATTATTTATTTTTTTGTTCTGAAAAGCTGGTGTTACAT
>NC_056741.1:692612385-692864885 GCF_019279795.1 Protopterus annectens
TCTTTACTAATACAGGTCTTCACTTTTTTATCATGGCCAGGTTTGGAGCATATACTTAATTCACCCTTTCAATTAATAAATCTTGCTGTGGAATACCAGTCCAGTTGCTTATTTGTGCTTTCATAAAATATAGTCTGTTCCTTCCAGATTCTCAGGTACAACAGGAAATTGCAAGTTTTCTCAGTTTTCTCTGTGTAGCAAGTCCTCTAATGATACCATTGTTAGGAACATCACCATTTGAGCAGTATCATATTCATTTGGCCTTTTCTTCATATCAACCTCTGATTTTAGCAATTTTATCAGTACATCTGAATAGCTGTTTAAAGATTCTTCCATTTTTTTCCAACCCTTTGTTATTTGAGTTGATATACCCATTCAATGTTTATTTATTTTAATAAGCTCTGATCACATTTGATTTAATTTTTCCAGTAAAAAGACTGGATGCCTTCTCTTATACCAAAGCTGGACCTTCAACTGTTTTTTGCTGAACAGCTACAGGATTCTTTCCAGACAGTGTTTTTTACCTTTTTAGTTGATTTTCTTTCAGGGTCTCTAAATTTATTCTTTGCTGGCATCAGGCCAGTTCACTTACTAGCCAGTAACTGAATTTAACTAAAATTGGCAGAATTACTAGCCCTTACCTCTCAGTTTATTTTTTTCCAGACTGGGAGAGCTGACATTTAGCTGTTGATTAGTGTGCAGCCAAAGTGGAAGTGCCAGATATCACCATATTTGATTCCATGTTATCTCTAGTATCCAGGCAAGGTGAGACTAAATAAGGCAGTCAAACAAAAAATAGGTGTTGAAGGCACAAACCCCAAGTGATGCTCTGTTGTTTAAGAATGTCTAAGAAAGCCCTTTTTATCCAGATAGTGCTTGAACTTCATCAGATACATTCTAACTTAAAATCCACTCTTTAAAATAGTTCATGACTATGTCATGTGATCAAACTGTGCAAATTTGCTTTCACTTAAGTTAAAGTGATACACATAATAAAAACAAGCACTAAATTTCTTCTAAAAAGTTTAACATTATCAATTTTTTTTCATTCCCACTATATACAATCCACTCTATATTTCATCACATATACTTAACCCATGTACTACAAGTATAAAATATAAAATATGAAATCTATCTTTCCAGACTTTTAAGTTTAAGAACACTTGAAATCGAACACATCTCATTTATTCCAGGGTAATGGCATGCATCCAGCCGGAGTTGCTATAATAATTCAAGCTTTTCTAGATTCAGTGAGTGTGGCCCCCTTAATGTCGGTTGTCTCTTCATCAATACATTTGAATATAAACTGGTGGTTTTCATTTTCTATATTGTGTCTAGCTAAGGTGTTCTCTTGTTTCTGCTGATTAATGCTATACACATGTAGGTATATTCTGTCCCTTAGCCTCCAATCGTTTTTCTCTGATGTAAAATGCAGGACAGCTTTAGCAGGTAGCTAGGTACACCACCATTCTTGATGTGCAGTTGAATTTCTTTTCTAGGTAGTACTTTCTGTCTTTTATTTTAAATGTTGTGCCTGTCTCCACATATTTGCAATAGTTGCACATGTTACACTTTGTCATCCCTGGTTGTTTAACCTGTTGTGAGAAACCTTTACTTAATATGTCTTTAATGTTCCTACCCCTTCTGAAAACAACCTGGGGGACTTCCATAAATTTATTTACCAAAGATGTATAATTTTTAATTACATTCCAGTTTTTACATATAATGCTTCTTATATATGTCATATCTACAATATATGTTGTAATAAATCTGTATCTTACAAGGGATACTCCAGTGGTTTCTTCTACACCTCCATTTTCTTCTGAAATTCCCAATTCTAAGTTGTTTCTAAACATTAAAATAGGTGTAAATGCACCATTAGATCTTTTTAATTTTACTTCTTCTGTCAGTTGGCTAATCATCTGGTCAGAATACCCTCATTTAAGAAACATCTCCCTGAGCTTGTTACACTCTGTCATAAAATCAGAATCCAATGTTGTCATCCAGGCAGCTCTTAACCACTGAACATTTTTGGTAATATGGGTGACCACTGGAAAAGTGTAGAAAAGCATTTGAATATGTTTCCTTTCGAAAATTGTAGCTGTATAACATTGTTGGTTCCTCTCTTTTCTCAGGTTTACATCTAAGTTATGCTACTGAATCCATATTGAAGTTGTATGTGAAGTGTAGGAAAATAGTTGTACTATTAAAGTACTGCATAAGCTCCATCGTCCGCATGTTGTCCCCTTTTATAATCATAAAAATGTCATCCAAAAACCTGGTGTAGAAATATATGGTGTCCTTAATGTGTAGGTTGTTGTTAATAAATTAATATTCCCAGTAGGCCATAACTAAATTGGAAAAACTTGCACCAACTGAGGAACCCATAGATACACCGTTTTTTTGTAAGTAAAATTCATTGTCAAAGGTAATATAATTATTAGTAAGGATGCTGTCTAAAAGTTCTTCTAATAATGCAATCACTTGCAGCTCCCTTTATTCTCAACATATGGGCTACTCATTTGATCCTTTCAATATGTGGGATCGAAGTGTAAAGGTCTTGTACATCTATAGTCATAAAATTATAGTGTTTTTTTATATTCTAACTTATTGATGTTACTTAAAAATGTCCATGATTCCTTACAAATTTGGCCCATGTTGCTAACATATTTTTTCAGAATTGTGTCTACCATCTTCGCACATGAATAAGTAAGTGAATTATGTGCATCAACCAAAGGTTGCATAGGGGATTTTCTATACATTTATGTATTTCAGGAATCCCAAATAAAATGTGAATCCTAGGGGCTGGCATAGTCAGATAGTTCAACATGTCTATACTAATCTTTGATTCAATAAACATGTCATTTAAATACATTTTTACTCTAGCATAAGCTGTATGTGTTAAATGAAAAATACTGTAATAAAAAGATCAATACACAGGAGGTTCAGGTTCAGGTACTTTACTAGTGTACACCAGGAGGCAAAAAAAGTACAAGTACAGAATTTTGTCTGAATAAAACAGGAAGTACACAACTTTTATAGTCTTTCTTGTTAGCCATTGCCTACCAGACTGACGTGGTCAGTCACAAGTTATTTTACATAATTTTAGCTTACAATATTCTATTCATCAGAAGTGCTGATACTACATTTTGCTTAGAAAAGAATTTTGGTAAACAACGTGGCCTTGCTAGCCACCTGGTTAGTTATAATGTCCTTTTATGAAAGTTGCCACTCAAGGTTCTAAGCTAATTCGAGCACAATAGCAGATACAATTCTCAATACATTTCTCTAACCAACTCTTTGTTTCATGTATCACTTCTTCCATGCAGCTGTGCATTATCTAGAAACATGTACAAGGCCAATTGTTCAAGCAGGATAGAGCAGAAGATTCTCATTATTTTACACTTTAATTTCCTGACCCAGCAGATAATCACTTGTGGAAAGCATAAACATTAACTTTTGCTGTGCTAGCAGCTGCCAGGGTCAGAGGCCAACTTGCAGAAAGCACACTGCAGTTTCATATGAATTCATGAATTAATAGAATAAAAATGTATTAATCCCTTCTTTGCTTCCAATAAGCACTAAACATATACATTAATACATATTTTTCTAACAGTATGTAACTCATTTCTTGACACTAACATGTATGTGTCACTCTGAAGGATTTCTTTCATCCTTCTGTTATAGTCATCTGTACTCATAATAGCCAGCCCTCCCCCTTTATCTGGTTTCATAGTCCGCACTGGCAAGTGTTGTAGTTCACATAGTAAATCTCTCTCTGGTTTACTAATATTAAGTTTGTGCACATTATTAAAATTCTTATTCAAACAATTCCTGATGTCCAGCTCACACATGGTTTCAAACATTGCAATAGCAGGATGTGTGGGGGGGGGGGGGGTAAAACCTACTGTTATTATAAAACTCATTATGTGTAAATTCATTTCCCCTAAAAATAACATTGAAATTTAGAGTCCTAATAAACTATTTCAAGTCAAGAAGTACTTTCCCCAAGTCCGCTTTACTGCGGTATGAAAGTAAACCCCTTAGCCCGTAAAGCAACAAGTTCTTTTTCTATTTCAAATGGTGAATAGTTGTAAACTGTGAAGTCTTTACTACTATTCAAAAGTGTTTTACAGTTAATTACTTGAGGGGGATTAGTTCCTACATGCATTACCTCCTCCTCTGGTTTGTTTTCCATTTGAGTTTCCCCTGTTGTTGATACGGAGCTCTGGGGTTGTGATTCCATCCTCTGTTCTGAAAATTTGAATGTTCATTCGAAGAACTTGGTCTAGGGTTGTTATTCCATTCATTTTCCACAGTTTGCCTCATATTGCTGTTGTTAGCAATCATTTCACTTCTCCTTACAGGTTCCAGTTCATTCACATCTCCCCTCTGATTTTGTTGTGATGTCACTTCCTCCTGAGAGTTTTCTGTACCTCCTTCTCTAGCTGTTGATTGATAGCTGTTATGGCCAGTAGAATTCCATAATTGTGAGGGGGGAGGTTTTGGATATACAGTTCCATTCTAGTAGTCAATGACGTCTCTATTAAGTTTTTTCATTTTATTGTCTTTTGGTTTATTCATGTGTTGGTCTATACTTGTGAAGATTCTGTTATAATCATATAAATAGTGATTAAAATCGCTGTCTGTTCTGATTTTTTCATCCACCTGTTTATAGGTTCATAGGTTCATAGGTTCATAGTAGGTTATCTGCCCTAGGGCATTTATAAGCCTAGCCAGAGTGTGTTTGGCTTTCGTCACCCATTTTAAATGAATTTTGCTAAGCCCTTTTTCGAGGTTAGTATACTGTGCCTCTGTCCAACAGTGACACAGAAGTGATACCCAGGGTAAACCTACTATCTCCCATCCACTCATCAAGATTCCTCTTGAAGAGAGTCAATGAGGGACTCTGCCTAACCTGGACTGGGATTTTATTCCAGAGTGAAGGGAGCCTCTGGGTTATGAATCTGTCCCTCCAGCATGTCCTGTTTATTTCAGTGCTGAGGTTCAAGTCTCTCGAGCACGTAGCTCGATGGGATTTGGATTTTCTGAGGTGCAGCATGCTCATTAATTCCAGGTTGGACATGGCTTTATACGTCAGGCACAGATCGCCTCTGAGCAGGCAGTATGCCACTGAGTAGAGCTGGAGTTTCTTTAACCAGGCAGCATATGGCATCTGTTTGAGCCCTTTGATCCTCTTGGTGAGGTACTTTTGTGGTCTTTCCAGTTGCTACAGGTGTCTGGTAAGGTACAACCCAAAAGGGGCATTGTACTCAATTATGGGCCTGATGAGGGATGAGTAAAGAGGCACGATGACCTCCCCTGATCTAGATGTGAATCCCTTCATGATTAGGTGGGCTATATAAAATGTTTTTCTAACCACTTTGGCCACGTGGTTGTCAAATGAGAGATTGCTATCAACTTGGGTCCCCAGGTCCCTAATTACTTCTTCCATACTTAATGGATTACCACCTATGTGGTAATTTGTGGGCACTTTGTTTTTGCCAAAGGGGATGACTATACACTTTTTGGCGGTTAGCTTGAGGCCATGGCTCTGGCACCAGTTGTCTGTTTCTATGAGGCCCTTTTGTAGGATGCTTGTGTCAGCTGGAAAGTCGATTATGGTGCCCAGTTTGCAGTCATCTGCGAACTTGGTCAGCCACAGTCCTTCCGTGTTAGCCTGTACCTCCAAGAAATATATACCGAACAAGAGAGGTCCCAGGACTGAGCCTTGTGGGATGCCACTTGTAACTGGTTTGGAGTCTGACATGGCTCCAGCAATTCTAACCATGTGGGTTCTGTCCTTGAGCCAGTTTGCAACCCATCTAGTGACATAGGGGTTTATATTTAAGCTGGTGAGCTTATCTATAATGCCCGAGTGGGGTATTGTATCGAAGGCTTTTGCAAGGTCCAGGTAGGCTGTGTGGACCACCTTCCCCTCGTCAATGGCCTTGGTGACTGTTTCAAAGAAATCAACCAGGTTTAAGAGGCAGAATCTGCCCTTAACAAAGCCGAACTGGGTAGGATCCAGTGTCTGTAGGTCCCCAATATCTTTATTTATGAGGTCCATGATGATCCTTTCCATAGTTTTGCAGACCAAGCTAGTCAGGCTTATGGGGCGATAGTTTCCAGGATCCGTTGAGGCACCACCTTTGTGGAGCGGGACCACTGCTGCTGTATGCCACTCTTTGGGTACATATCCTGTAGTAAGGCTGAGATTGAACAGTAGTTTTATGTTTGGGTTTAGTTCTTTTGGAGTTCATGTAGGACGCCGGGACACCGCCTGGTCCCATTGATGCTGTGTTTTTGCTTTGGAGAGGCGGCTCTTACCTGAGCATCTGAGATGTCAGGGGGGCAGCACTCTGCTGGGATAGATATTTGCCCTTTTGGTGGGGAAGGGGGGGGGGTTGCGATTAACCTGTCAGCTAGGATGTTGGCAATGTCTGTGGGTTCGGTGTATTTTTTGTCATTTTGGACTAATTCTGAGCATATCTGGGAATTCCCACCCAGGTTCCTAACATAATTAAAGAAAGCCTTGTGATTATCCTTAGTGTCCTGTGCAATTTTTCTCTCGAAGCTGGCCTTAGACGATTTTATGAGTGCCCGTAGTTTTTTGCTAATACTGATCAGAGATGCCTTCCCTTTTTGGGATTTTGCTCCATCATGTAGTAGCTTCCTCCTTCTATTGTATAGTTTGTTTATGGCTGGGGTCCACCAGACAGGACGCCTAACTTTGGAGGATTGGGTCTTGGTTTTATATGGGATTGCATGATCCATGCATTCCTGAAGGTGTTCATAGAATGTGTTTATAAAGGATTCTGCGGTCTGGGCCATATTTTCCACAAGCCCAGGGGCTTTGAAGGATTCCACCTTGGTTTTGAGGAGTGTGAAATTTGCTTTAGAGAAGATTTTCACTGTGGTTTTCTGGGCAGGGGCTGGGGTCGGGATGTGAATATCTAGTGAGATTAGTTTATGGTCTGATCTTTCCAGTGAGGGATACACTTCTGGTCTGGAGTATAGAGTCCAGATGTTGGTGATGATCAGATCCAGTATGTTTTCCCCTCTTGTGGGAGTGGCAACAAGTTGTTCCATAGCATTTCAGTTTATAAATTCCAGGAACCTTCGGGCTAGGGTGTTGGAGCTAGATTAATGCTCCCAGTCTATGTTAGGGTAGTTGAAGTCACCCAATATAATGGTGTTTGGAGAGACCTTCATATTTTCCAGTGTTCTCAGGAAGGCTGAGTGGGGTTCCTGGGTTTGGGAGCATGGTCTGTAGCAGGCTATAAACTGGAAGGCAGTTTTACCCACTGTTAGTTGCACATGGATAGTCTCTGATGCTTCGTGCTGTGCCACCAACCTGGAGGTGTGGGTATCTTTGACGAATATTCATAGGTTCATAGGTTCATCTATCTGCCCGAGGGCATTTACAAGCCTAGCCCATCGTTTTGTGGCTTAGGCCACCCCTTTAGTATGGGGAACTATACCCATTATTTTTCTGTGCCTCTGTCGAGCAGTGACACTGAGGTAATCCCTGGGGATCTCCCATCCATTGGTCAAGATTTCTCTTGAACAAGGCCAGCGAGGTGCTCTGCCTCACATGTACCGGGATTTTGTTCCACAGCATAGGGAGTCTTTGGGTGATGAATCTATCCTCCAGCACTATTAATAGCCGTGTCAAGGTTTAAGTCTCCCGCCTTGTGGCTCTGATGGATCTAGATTTTTGAGGTGAAGCATATTCATCAAATCTGGGTTTGACATGGCCTTGTATGTTAGGCAAAGGTCACCTCTGAGCAACTGAATAAAGCTGGAGTTCTTTCAGTCGGGCAGCATAGGACAGATTTTTGAGACCCTTTATCCTTTTGGTGAGGAACTTTTGTGGCCTCTCCAGCTGCTGCAAGTGTCGGGTCAGATACATTCGAATGGGGCATTGTACTCAATCATTGGTCTGATGAGTGATGAGTAAAGGAGACTATGACCTCCTTGATCTAGATGAGAATCCCTTCATGATAAGGTGGGCAATGTAGAAGGTCTTCCTAACTACTTTAGCTACATGGGTATCGAATGACAGACTACTATCAACCTGGGTCCCCAGGTCCCTGATAACTTCTTCTGTGCTCAGTGGATTGCCACCTATTTGGTAGCTAGCGGTTACCTTGTTTGGTATGACTATGCATTTTTGGCATTTAACTTTAGGCCGTGGCTCTGGCACCAGTTATCCGTTTCTGTGAGACCCTTCTGAAGGATATCTGTGTCAGAAGTTTGCAGTCATCTGCAAACTTTGTCAGCAACCCTCCTGTGTTTGCTTGTACTGAAAAGTAGATGCCAAACAAGAGTGGGCCCAGGACTGAGCCCTGTGGGACACCACTTGTGACAGGCTTTGAGTCTGACATGGCGCCAGCAGCTCTGACCCTGTGGGTTCTGTCACTCAGCCAGTTTGCAACCCATCTTGTGATGTATGGGTTGACATTTAAGCTGATGAGTTTTTCAATGATACCCGAATGGGGTATTGTATCAAGGCCTTAGCCAGATCGAGGTAGGCTGTATGGACTGCCTTTCCCTCATCAATGGCTTTGGTGACTGTTTCAAAAAGTCAACCAAGTTTAAAAGGCATGATCTGCCTTTGACAAAGCCAAACTGGGTTGGATCCAAAGTCTGCAAATTCCCTATGTCTTTATTTATGAGGTCCATTATGATCCTCTCCATGGCTTTGCAGATAAGGCTTGTCAAGCTAATGGGCGGTAATTTCCAGGGTCGGTGGAGGCACCGCTTTGTGAAGTGGTACCACAGTTGCAGTGCCACTCCCTGATCCAGAGGTAAGACTTTGATTAAACAGCTGTCCTAGCTGTGGGTTTAATTCCTCATTGAGTTCATGGAGCACACAGCCGGGACACCATCAGGTCCCATGGATGCTGTGTTTTTGCTTTGGAGAGAGCAGTTCTCACTTGGGCGCTGGAGATGTTTGGGGGCTGCAATCGTTTGGTATAGATATCTCCTTTTGGGGAGGGGAGAAGTTTGCACTGAACCTGTCAGCCAGTATGTTGGCAATGTCTGTAGGATCAGTAATCTTCACATCATTTTGAACTAGCTCTGAGCATATCTGGGAGTTTCCTCCCAGGTTTCTAACATAGCTAAAGAAGGCCTTATGATTGTCTTTGAGTCTTTAGCTATTTTTCTCTCAAATTTGCTTTGGATGATTTTATGAGAGCTCTTAGTTTTTACTTATAGTGATCAAGGGTGTCTTACCTTTTAAGGATTTTGCTCTATCTTGTAGTAGCTTCCTCCTTTTGTTGTAGAGTTTGTTTATGGCTGGGGTCCACCAGACTGGATGCTTGCCTTTGGTACAAAGAGTCTTTGTTTTGCTTGGGATTGCCTTATCCATGCAGTCCTGCAGGTGCTGGTAGAAGGCATTTGTAAGTGATTCAGCGGCTTGAGTACTGTTTTCCGGGGCCTTAAAGGAGACCACACTAGTCTTTAGAAGTGTGAAGTCGGCTTTTGAGAAGTTCTTTACTGTGGTCTTTTTTATTTCAGGTGGGGGTGGGATGAGGACCTCCAGCGAGATTAGTTTGTGGTCTGATCTCTCCAGTGAGGGTACACTCGTGTTGAACATTGTGCTCCCATGTTCGTGATGATGAGATCAAGTATGTTATCTCCTCTTGTGGGGATGGTGACTAGTTGTTCCATGGCATTTGAGTTTATGAATATTGATACTCCCCCTCCTTTTGTGGTTCGGTCCAAGTTTTGGGGCCGAAAAACATGGTATGAGGTATAACCTGGTAGTGCTGGGGTGCTCTCGGGAGCCTTGAACCAGGTTTCTGTTACTGCACAGATATCAATGTTCTTCATGCTAAGGAGAGTTTCGAGTGCATGCATCTTGAGGTTTAGACTTCTGGCGTTGAGTAACATTACTCTTAGTTTCTTATCCCCTGTGATACCTATGGAGGTGGGTTTGTCTTTTGAGCCTTGCCTAAAAAAGGCACTATGGGGGTGGCAAGAGCCTTTGCCAATATCTGAAAGCCCAGGGGTGACAGGTGCAAGCCGTCCCTAGCGAAGCATCGTGGCTTGTTGAGCATGTCATCCCAGGCAGACAGGCATTGGATCCCCTTTGAATGACACCAATACTTAAGCCAATTGTTGAAATTGATCATCTTGTCTTCATATTGTGGCATCATTCTTGGTGAGGGTAAGATGCTACTCAAGGTCAGGGTCATACCGGCCTGGGCTACATGCTCAGAGAGCTCCTCTATTTCTCTTTTCATGCAGTCCAGGGAGGTACATCTCAGGTCATTCATACCAGCATGGACAATGACTGAGTCATATTTGTACTTGCCTTGGAGTGACCTGAATGCTTGTGTTATGTGGCGGATCCTAGCACCCGACAGGCAGCTCACCGTGACCTTCTCCTTGTTCAGCCTGGTGAATGGGACGTCAGTGTGCCTGACGATAGAGTCACCTATTACAAGTGTATCAGGTGTGTTGTTTAGCCTTAAGGGCTGTGACTGTTCGGCACACTGGCTTTGTGAGCTATGTGTTGCACGTGTTTTGTTATGGGGTAGCGGTTGCTTGGGTGTCTGCTTTGGAGGTCTCTGCTGCTTAGGGAGATTTTTATTTAGAGCCTCTGAGTATGTTTTTGTGTGTTTATGTGTTCGGTTTGCTGTCGTGGCAGGTCTATGTGAGACTGGAATTGTAGTGAGTGTGGTTTCCTTCTCCTCCTGACTGGTTACGCCAGTACTGAGTTGAGAGAGCTTAGCCTTCAGTTTGGCTATATGGTTGCATCTCTCACATGTGTTGGAATTTGTTGGGAGGAGGAGAGGGTTGCCTGTGTACATGAGGCAGTTGTAACATTGCCTCAAGATTCCCAGATTCACCAGCTGGACCGGAGAGGAGATTGACAGCTGACCTTTGGACATGCTAGAATAGTATTGGGAATTCCTTTATAATTGAAAAAAGGGCCAATGGGGAACAAAGTACTCAAGGGGAGTTTGTGAGGGTGTAGTGCTTTTAATTTTTTAGTGCTGACTTATATAATTGCTTTAGTGAGCAAGTGCCAGGCTTTAGAGTGGGAATAGGGTGTTTATTATGAGAACTAGATCAGTTCTAAGGGAAAAAGTGAAGAGCAGACTTTGTGGAGCCGAGAATGGTTTAAACCCAATTAAGCGGCACTGCCCGATGCTGCGCTATGCGCAAAATTGCGCAAAGCCACGCTAAAGTGGGTTTTATACAGGGGGACTTGAAAGAGCTAGAAATTGGCCCAAAACGGCCAATATACTACCAGATTCTTGTGCTGGTAACACTCCTCCAGGGATAGATAGGCTGCTCCAAGCTCCCCACTGCCACTGGTGAACAAAGAAGCCTCCATTTATCCAAGAAAGGAAATGGGCAACACAGGAACTTTCCAAAAGTCCAGAATACAGCAAAACCTGTATTTGGACTACTCTAGGTCAGGAAAGACGGGAAACAAGGAAATTTTTTTTTCTTTTTTGCAACCAACAGCA
Source organism: Protopterus annectens (assembly GCF_019279795.1). NCBI lineage: Eukaryota > Metazoa > Chordata > Ceratodontiformes > Protopteridae > Protopterus > Protopterus annectens. Next base: position 692,623,878 of record NC_056741.1, read on the forward strand.
GGAAGATGCAATAAATATGTAACACAGGCTAGCGCACTTGAGTGTGTAGCCTCAACAGGTAAATGCAACAAACAGGACAAACTTTAAAAGTGGAGGTGCAAAAACAACTTTAAACAGTTTAAAACAGTTCAAGAAGCAGAAATACTTGCAGTTTAGCTAGATCGGAAAGTCGCCCAGGTAGTAGCAGGAAAAAAACACTTTTATCAGGTTAGCAGTCACTCTTTTAGCCTCTCTGCTGCTAGCACCACTCTGCAGGACCACGAGGAGCTTGGTTGAGTAGTAACAAGTGCACAAACCTCGCCAAAGCGGGTTTTATACAGGGGGACTAGAAAGAGCTAGAAATTGGCCCAAAACGGCCAATAGACTACCAGATTCTTGTGCTGGGAACACTCTTCCAGGGATAGATAGGCTACTCTAAGCTCCCCACTGCCACTGGTGAACAAAGAAGCCTCCCTTTATCCAAGAAAGGAAATGGGCAACACAGGAACTTTCCAAAAGTCCAGAATACAGCAAAGCCTGTATTTGGACTACTCTAGGTCAGGAAAGATGGGAAACAAGGATAATTTTTTTTTTCTTTTTTGCAACAAACAGCAGAAAAATGCAATAAATATGTAACACAGGTTAGTGCACTTGAGTGTGTAGCCTCAACAGGTAAATGCAACAAACGGGACAAACTTTAAATTACAAGCGCAAAAGCGCGCTAAAGCTGGCTTTAAAGCAGGGGGTTAGAAAGAGATTAAATGGCCCAAAACGGCCAATAAGCTACATGTCACTGGGCTGGAACCACTCCTCAAGGGACAGATAGGCTGCTCAGAGCTCCCCACTCTCACTGGTGAACAAAGAAGCTTCCTCCTATCCAAATAAGGATATGGGCGACACAGGAACTATGACATAGCCCAGAGATCAGCAATACCTGAAGACTGGGCTATTCTAGTTCAGTAAAGGTGGGAAACAAGGATTTTTTTTTTTTACAATGTAGCAGAAATTAGGTACAGAAACACAGTAAATGCTTTAATTCGGCTAGTGCACTTGAATGTGTAGCCTACCAGTTAAACTAAGCAAAAACAAACTTTAAAAGTGCAAAACAACTCAGAAATACAGGCAGGAATGCAATAAAACAACTTTGCAGAGCTTATTTAGTTAAAGAAACAGAGAAGTCTATATATACAGAAAAGCAGCTAAAACACACAAACACTTCAGAAACCTAGAGCACTTGAGTTGTAGCAATATTAAGGCAATTACAGTTATAATAAATGCTCTGAAATGTACTCTATATTTCCAAAATGTTTGAGAAGCACAGTCAGAACACAAGGAGGTTCAGGCAAAAAAAAAAAAAGTTTTTTTTTTTTGAAAGGGAAAAAAGAGAAACAGAAGGCCTTATCAAATGTTCTCTCTGTACTAGGTAGAATGAGCTAATGACACTAGACTGGGAGGAGTGTCATAGATCAGATTTACAGTAGGGGCGGGCAACTGCAAAGCCACCAAGTATAAGAGCAAGACACCAACTGGGCAGGAGGGTGGGGACAATAGCCTACAGCCAGTAGCACTAGAGAAAGCCACAAACAGATAAAGATTTGTAAAGATACAGAATGCTTTTAACTGCAGACAAATCAGTTACTTGTGCAGATTAGTTAATAGCAATAAAATACACTCGAAGACTAAAAAGCAGACAATAAAAGTGCTATATATCAATTGTTAAAAACAATAATCTGTATAAATAATCGAAAAAAAACAGGATACTTATATATCTCAGCTGACAGCTGCGGTCAACAACTCTTATCCACTCTGCTCAGTGTGTATAGACAGAAACCCTATCAATGTTAGGGCTTAAATACCAGAAGGACAACTTTTTTTTTTTTTTACAAGAACACAAAAGAACCAGCCCCCACTCAGCAGACTATTAACACAATATAGCCAAGTTAAAGAGAGACTTCAGCTAGAAACAATAGCTTACAGCCAGTAGCACTAGAGAAAGCCACAAACAGATAAAGATTTGTAAAGGTACAGAATGCTTTTAACTGCAGACAGTTAATTTGATTTTTAATTTGATTTACCATAATTTGGTAATGCTTTACCATTACCTCTAACAGTTCCAAACCGTGTCTGTCAAGGAGTTTCAACAGGTCTTTGATGAAATAATGAACTTGTCTCAAGCCCCGTTGGATATTGCCAGGCTCTTAAACCCTTAGGGACTATGTTCTGCTTTATACATTCATGGAAATATGAAATTTCTACTTGCAGTGTTTTGCCTTTAAGTAAATAGTAGTCAAACGACTTTGAGTGTTCTGTAATTAATACTGTTCCTCCAGCCGGATGCCCTTGTTCAATTGTATCAGGTTGCAGTTGAAATGTTGGTGTAGAATCCAACCAGTTGTTCAAATTAAGGACCCCAATAAGCCCCGAGGAACTTTCAGTGTTAGTTGGTCTTGCTGGTTCATTACTCAAGTTGTTTCTCTGTGTTCCGGCTTCTGAATTGCCATCACAATTTGTCAGCAAAATAGTATTTTATGTTGAACTAGCCAGGGAAGCAGCAACTGTAGAATAAGTTGCACTAAGTAGCTGGTTGTTCTCTTGACTGCCATAGCTTGCATTCTCTACCTGTTGACCGTTAGGTAGAGAAACTACATCAAGTCTAGCAGATAGATCTTCGACACATTGAGAGAGCATCATTATCATCATAGTTAAATTTCCAATACTATCATTTGAAGTATTTTGACTTGGGTTGGGGCTAATGTGTCCTTCACTAGCCATATCCAGAAACTCCAAACCAACAGCAGAAAGTATAACAAACAGACTAAAAATAGCTGTTGAAGGCACAAACCCCAAAAAATGCTCTGTTGTTTAAGAACGTCTTTATTAAGCGCTTTTCGTCCAGATAGTGCTTGAACTTCATCAGATACATTCTAACTCAAAATCCACTCTTTAAAATAGTTCATGACTATGTCATGTGATCAAACTGTGCAAATTTGCTTCCACTTAAGTTAAAGTGATACACATAATAAAAATGCATTCAAGTACTAAATGTCTTCTAAAAAGTTTGACATTATCAAATTTCTTCATTCCTACTATATACAATAGACTCTATAGTTCATCACATATATTTAATACACGTACTACAAGTATAAAATATAAAGTATGAAATTTATCTTTCCAGACTTTTAAGTTTAAGAACACTTAAAATCGAACACATCTCATTTATTGCAGGGTAAGTGCATGCATCCAGCCGGAGTTACCATAATAATTCAAGCTTTTCTAGGTTCAATGAGTGTGTGTCAGCTGTCACTTGATCAATACATTTGAATTTAAACTGGTGGTTTTCATTTTCTATATTGTGTCTAGTTAAGGTGTTCTCTTGTTTCTGTCGATTAATGCTATACACATGTTCATATATTCTGTCCTTTAGCCTCCTATTGGTTTTTCCGATGTAAAATTAGCAGGTAGCTAGGTACACCACAAGTCTTGATGTCCAGGTAAATTTCTTTTCTAGGTAGTACTTTCTGTCCCTTATTTTAAATGTGCCTGTCTCCACATATTTGCAATAGTTGCACATGTTACACTTGGACATAAATTGGGCAGTCCCTAGCTCATTCGCTCAAATCTGGAAGAAAGTATGTCAGAAGACTTTATCACTCACCTGACATAGTTGATCTCAAATAAACCTGGGCTAAAACTAACATCAAGAATGATGGACTTCTGCACCCAGTTTACAACATTATGCAGACTAACAGGTAACAACAGAGAGCTGAGAGTGCAGCTATTATGTATTCTAAAAGTCTAGACTTATTCTTATAAACAAGAGAGATTCCAACTTTTGACAAAGCTGAAAGCATCTTTTCTTCCTCATATTAAATTCACATAAATCCTCCAGTGTATTATTGGATTTTTTTCCTCCAAGCAACCACACTTCCACTGCCAGAGAAATTCTGTCCAAGGTATTCAACAATATGTTACTGCACAGATGCCCTTCTGCAAGAGCTCAAACTTTTAGGAGATCTTAACACAAACTGGTCACCCACAGGCGCAAGTAATCCAGCTACTCAACTAAACATATAAGAATTTACCCACCTTAATAATACTCCCAAACCAGGGACAACAAACCCTCCTGAAAGGAACAATCAACTGGAGTCAAACAATATATTTCACACTATGTGTTATGTTAATATACTTTGATTACTTTCATATGAATGCAAATTGGCCTATGTCATGAGCGATAATTCAATAAAGGTGTTTGAAAAAAAAGCATATCTTAGGTAGGCATACTATCTGATAGCCTAAGTGAAACCCATTCTAATTATGCCATATCAAACCTTGCAAAATATAACAAACAGTTGCCACCAGAACCTATAAAGGAAATTATATAATTTTAGCAAAAATACTTTTATTGCTACATTAAGACTATGCAGCTGGAATGAACAAAAGGTATTCCCATTAGATGAAGCAACAAATAAATTCAATGACACACATCTCGCTATATTAGATCAAAAACTCCTGATAAGAAGAAAGAGAGTTAAGATAGTCTCCGTTCCATGACTTATTAGCCACACAAAACAGTCAGTGAAGCAAAGAAAAAAGGCAGGACAAGCATGGCATTCAAGCAATTCTCAATCTACCTAAGTACAGTACTATAAAATAGGTAATCAAACTATGTTAGGGTACAACCCAACACCCTAATAATGGGCGATTTCAACTACCCCACCATTAACTGGGAAAACTACTCATGTACCAACTCTTTTGCTCAACATTTTCTGGAATTCATAAATTCCAATGCCTTGGATCAGCTTATTCATACCCCCACCAGAGGCAGCAATATCCTAGACCTGGTCATTACCAACATGGGAAATCGGTGTACCACACCAGAGGTCAATTCCTCGTTGGTCAGATCCGACCACAAGCAAATCACCCTAGACATCCACATCCCACCCCCACCCCCAATTAGGGAAACCACCGTAAAACACTTCTCCAAAGCCAACTTCACACTTCTTAAGACAAAAGTGGCAAACTTCATGACACCCATGCAGATGGACAATATAGGTATGACTGCTGAATCCTATACAAATGCACTTACACACGTGCATGGATCATGCTATCCCTAATAGAACCAAGATGCTATCCTCCAAAAAAAGGAAGCCAATCTGGTGGTCCTCTGCCATAAACAAACTCTACAGCAGAAGAAAGAAACTGTTGCAAAAAAGAGTAAAATCCCATGACTGGAGGAACTCCCTGGTCAACCTCAGTAAGAAGCTGAGATCCCTCATAAAATCCTCCAAAGCTAGTTACAAAAACAAAATTGCCACTGACTCTAAAGACAACCACAAAACATTCTATAGATATGTCAAGAATCTCAATGGCAACACTTAGATCTGCTCTGAATTACAGCACAATGGCAATAAATATACAGAACCAACTGATATTGCCAACATCCTGGCAGATAGGTTCAGTGCTAACTTTACCACCCTCTCACCCCCTAGAGGGCCCATCTCTATACCAGAAGAATGCAAAGTTCCTGTAATCATGGCTACACAGGTAAAAAACACACTCTCCAAAGCCAAGAACACAGCATCCATGGGACCTGAGAATATCCCAGGCTGTGTTCTACATGAACTACAGAATGAACTGGCACCCTACCTAAGTACCATGTTCAATCATAGCCTCATCTCAGGCTTTGTGCCCACTGAATGGTGCACCGCAATGGTTATCCCACTCCACAAAGGGGAGCCAAGACAGATTCAGTGAACTACCACACCATTAGCCTGATGAGCCTGGTCTGCAAGCCATGGAACGTATCATCATGGAACTCATAAACAAAGACATTGGTAATCTCCAAACTCTGGACCTTACCCAGTTCGGTTTGTAAAAGGCAAATCATGTCCCCTAAACCTGATTGACTTCTTTGAATCAGTCACCAAAGCCATAGATGAGGGTGAGGTGGTTCACACAGCTTATCTAGATCTTGCCAAGGCTTTTGACACCATCCCCCACTCTGGACTTATAGATAAGCTCACTAAACTAGGTATAAATCCCTATGTCACAAGATGGGTTGCCAAATTGCTCACGGAGACAGAACCCACACTGTGAAAGTAGCAGACTCCAAATCCGACTTCAGACCAGTGACAAGTGGAGTACCCTTAGGGTTCAGTCCTGGGTCCTCTCCTGTTTGGTATCTACTTCTCTGAAGTACAGGCTAACACAGAAGGTCTTTGGCTAACAAAGTTTGCAGATGACTGCAAACTAGGAGCCATAAATGAAACTCCTAACGATGTGGACATCCTGCAATAGTGCCTCACTGAGACAAATGCCTGGTGTCAAAGTCATGGCCTGAAGCTCAATGCCAAAAAGTGTATTGTCATCCCCTTTGGTAAAAACTCTGAACCCATGAACTACCACATAAGTGGTAGTCTACTTAACACCGAAAGTGTGATAAGAGACCTTGGGACACAGGTGTACAGTAATCTCTCTGTTGATAATCACATTGCCACAGTGGTCAGGAAATCCTTCTACGTGGCTCACCTCATCACAAAAGGTTTCTCATCCAAAAAATAAGAGGTCATTCTTCCCCTCTACTCATCACTCATTAGACCCATTATAGAGTACAACGCCCGTTTTGGTATGTACCTCATAAGACATCTACAACAACTGGAAAGGCCACAGAAATACCTCACAAAGAGGATTACTGGCCTCAAGCAGATGCCCTATGCAGACCATCTCAAAAAACTCCAGCTTTACCCTGTTGCATATCGCCTACTCAGAGACGATCTCTGCCTAACATACAAAGCTATGTCAAACCCAGAACTGTTGGACATGCTCTACTTAAAGAAATCCCAATCCCTCCGAGCTACAGGCTCTAGGGACCTAAACCTTGTCACCACAATAAACAGAACATGCTGGAGGGATAGATTCCTGTCCCAGAGACTTTCCATACTCTGGAACAGACTACCTATCTATGTCAAACAGAGTCCTCATTAGCACTCTTCAAGAAAAATCTTGATGATTGGATGGGAAATAGGAAATTCACCCCAGGGATCACTTCTGTGGCTCTGCTCGACAGGGGCACAGGAAAATAATTTTCTTGGGTGGCAAAAGCCAGGGTACCTTTTTGGCTAGGCTTATGTAGGCCCTAGGGCTAATAGCCTAGTAACTACCTATGAACCTAAGTTTCTAACACAACTGAATAAGGAAAAAATTGCACCCAATGAAACAACTGGACAAGCACATGGTGGTACAGTGGTGCAGCGGTAGTGTTGTTGCCCTCTAGCAAGAAGCTCTCTGGTTCAATTCTTGACTGGGGTTGCCTTCAGTGTGGAGTCTGCATATCCTCCTTGTGTTCGTGTGGGTTTCCACCGGGTGCTCCATTTTCTTCCCACAATTCAAAGACATGCATCTGGAGCATTTCTCCCTGGGCCTCTGCTGAAAATTGGCTTCATTCCAAGTCGGACTTTCCCAGTAAACAAATGTTAAATAAATAAATAAATAAACATGTGGTCAGTCATTCAGTCTACATGTTTCAAAACTCGACATTGCAAGTCCTGTTTTTTAAATGGATATATAAAAAAAGCTGCATAAACTTCATTCAATCTCAACTAATAATCTTAAGCATTTTGGCCAAGAATTAACAACCTCCTTTATCCATGCAAATCTATACAACCAAGTCCATTAAAAACATCTGAGAAAGACACAGATAATGCCTATAAGATTGATATTCACTTCATACATGCAGCCACCTTACTTGCATAAAACCTTTCTCCTTACACCTCATTCTCTCCATTTCAGTCAGATGCCACCATCTTCAGGGTTTCTCTCAAACCGGTCCCTACTTCAACTATCAAAAAACTTCTTAACAAACTAAAATCAAGCAGTTTAGCAGCTGGCAGTCTTCCTGCAGCGTACATTAAAATAGCAGCTTATACACTGGCCTATCCAGTATCCATATCAATAAACATATCCATTTAGGAATCTTATGTTCCACTCATATGGAAACAAAACTTTATCCTACCTTTACATAAGAAAGGGAAATCCACTAAGTTATCAAACTATAGGCCAATTGTTGTACTTCCCCAGCTGTCTAAGGTCCATGAGAAGTTTGTACAGTCACAATTACTGGAATATCTTCAAAACAATAATTTGTTTCTCCAACTCAGCATGCCACCTGTTTGAGCCACAGTATAGATGCAGCATTTCTGTCATTCCTTAGCATGCATAACAACAGGAATGAAGAAAAACTACTCTCTGTTCTCTGCCTGGATGTCTCTAAAATGTTCAAAACTGACCACCATCTAAACTCCTGCACAAAATGAAACAAATGGGCATTTCTACATCCACATTCTCATGTTTTAACAAATACCTTAGCAATAGAAACTAATGTGTTAAATGAAAAAAAGTTACTCGCCTTTTCTTCCCATGGAAATGGATGCCCCACAGGAATCCATATTAGGACCTATACTATATAATATAATGATAAATGATCTGGTCACAAGCTCCACAAATACAATCTTAATTCAATATGCAGATGATTCAGCCCTCATTTGCTTTGCCTCCCCCACAACCAGAACAAATACCATTTACCCAGGAATCTTTCTCCTCGGTGAATTCATGGCTACAGCAATCTCATTGTCTACTTAATACAAAAAGGACTCACCTACAAGTCATGCCCCATGCAAAAACACCAGCAGTTATAATAGATGATAATTTGAAATTGTACATCAATTTCCAACAAGTGATTAAAAATACACAAAAATAAGCCTCCTTTAAAGAGCCAAACCCTCCTTAACTGAAAATACCCATATAATCACTGCAATCACCTATCTCTAGACTTTTATCATGTGTGCTTCCCCATCCTGAGTAACCTGCAGACCTCACAACTATAAAAAATTGAACAATGATCCAATAAAATAGCCAAGTTTGCAGCTAATTTACCCCCCAAAAAAATCACTGTATCACACTCAAACAACTTAACTGAATTGAACACCCCAACTGCCTTTGTCTTGCTCAGCTAAAAAATAGCCCATGAGATCCTCCAGCTACCATATCAATCTTCACCTCTTACTACTCTCCTTCAATGGTATAGCCCGCCAAGAGATCATGGATCAAAACTCAGTTGCTTGCCTCCACCCATATAATGCCTTCTAAGAATCCATGTACTCTACTTAGATCTTTAAATAATGGAATAACTTCCATCTCTCACTGAAATATATCACACAACTAAAAAGCCATAAAGTTTCACTTATGTCATGCTACAAAAATAGTTGGTTCTGTGTGTGATGTCCCTCCTCTGGGACAGTGATCAAGAAGTCTCAAACCTCATCATGGACACTGGTAAGGATCATTCACTTGGAAGAAAAATACATACAATATTTCTAGATGCAACTCTATTCACTAAGCACAATTTCTCTTAAGAACACACTGGGAACACCCCCCTTCTGGGTATGAGTTTCCCTCTCTCTCACCAGACCCCAAAAAAGAGTCCTCACTGTCCACAGCCATAGAGTTGAGTCCTCAGCTGAGTGTTCCAAGCCAAGTCCTGTACCACCCTCTCTGTGAAACCAGTATTCTGTGCCCCTGCTCCAAGTTGCTGACACAAACACACACACACACACACACACACACACACACACACACACACACACACACACACACACACACACACACACACACACACTCCTTCAGATTTGAGTTTTGCACACACACACACACACACACACACACACACACACACACACACACACAAACACATACACCATGCACTCTGGGAAAGGCTGGCACAGATTTACCAGCTATTGCTCCTTTGCCCAGACTATATGGTAGATACTGCCACCAGAACACTCCAAAGCCAGCTATCATAAGACTCTTACAAGGGTACCCAATTATACTGAGTAAAATTAATACTAATACAAATGGTAGTGTTTGACCAATGCAACAAGGCTTTCAGGAGTGGCCACAGTGTCAGCATGTAAATATAACTACTCCCAAAGGTTAATATATTCTCTAAAAGACCAGTCACAATGAAACATTTAAATATATTTCATAATAAATAAAAAATGTGAAAATACTAAATATCTATTTACAATAAATATCTTAGTTCCAGTCACAGGAAATATTAAAAATATCACAGATGGATAGATTCGCACAGATATAAAAAACTTAACTAATCTCACTATATTTTCTTGACTGACAAGAATTACTATTCCCTGATTACTGACTAAAGCAAGGCAAGATGAAGTGGGTGAGTGATCCTTCTTTATCAGCTTTCAAAAGCAGACTGCACTGAGACTTCTGTCTCATCTAGTATTAAAACATCATTTCAGTGCTGGATTACAGAATGACATCACATACATCTGGTCATCTGACTTCTTGTTTCCAAACTACCCCCTTTACCAGAAACCTGAGCCAGTATCTTTGCACATATGTGTCAGTATACACACACATGAGTGTTGCTAAGATGTACTATAGCAACTGAAAGCTATAAAGCCATTTCAAAAACCTCCACTCTTCTATGGTAGCAATTAGTTCACCACACAGGACAATATAGTAGGATTCCTAGTCCTGTTTTTCTTCATATATTTTGTCTCTGGCTGCATTCAGAACTGTAAGATACAATCTTTATGGTCTAAACAAGGTAATTTTATTTCAGACTACTTTTCAAAGTTTGCTGGACTGAGATTAACCTCTTCTCTTCCAGTATAATCTGTTACAATATATTCATTTCAACAGGTATGTTCCTTTTCTGTCGAGTGGGACCCACTGTTGGTACATTTTTAACACAAGCAGCTTTACAAATATATTTTAACACAAGCACCTCTACAAATCAGTTTGATATACAAACAACATATAATTATTTACAAAAGTCAAACTAGCTATGCTGGCATATGTTACACATCCAAGTTGAAGGTATGACCACAAAAGCTGTAGGAAAAAGTACTGATTTATTCAGAAATAAAGGTGAGCGCTTTTGTACAAAACTTCATCAGACCATAAAATAGACAAATAGTTAACATACTTATATACAAATGTAGTTGACTAATTAACCTATTAAACACTTCCAATTACAAATACTCAAATAATTAATCTCCAGGTTTTCAAATGGGGTTTTAAAGAGGCACTTTCATTCAAGCCAAAGCCTTTGTCTGCCTGCAAGGTTAAAATCCAGTACAATTCCTCATTCTCTATTCTATTCTGAATACTTCCGCCCTTGGGACTCACACTAAACATGCATAATACCATAAACTCAAATGAATGTCCTTCCTTCTGTTTAATATGTTTAATTTGTTTATTCAAAGCATTGGTTGGCACATCTATTCTTATATCTCCTATATGTTCTAATACCCTGTCCTTTAATCTCCTACTGGTCATTCCCACATAAAACATGGACATTCCTCTGCAGTGGCAGAGGAAACAGAACAGGCAGCGGTCAGTGAGCAAAGGGAGACTCAAGAGGCGAGCATCAGTTGAAAACGTTTGGACTCTAGCACAAAGCAAGAAGAAAGGGAAACTGTAAAAACTCTTGTTTTTAACATTTCTTCTGTAGAATTGTTTGAGTATGAACTAAGCCTTTTGAATAAAGGGCTTTCATTTATTCCAGCAGTTAAATTTACTTACAGTGATGTCATGTCAGATATACATTATTTCCTTAGAAATGCCATACTGAAGTTGTTGTTTGATGGCTGTTCTGGCAAATCACTAAGTTTAAAAAAACAACCTAATTAATCCTCCTTTACAACCATTACTACTAGCATTTGTCAATTTATGTGAAAACAATCTTTTTAGGGTTTGTTTTTGGTAAAAAAAAAAAAAATAAAGGAAAGTGCTTTTATAATTTGAATCCTGATGAAAGTTTAGCTCTGCAGCAGCTTTGCTTAAATGATAAACTTTGTATTCACCCTGCCGACGAAGGCAGTGCAATTATTGTCATGGACTCAGTGTTTTACAATGATGCTATGTTGAAACATTTGAGTGACAAAAGTGTATATGCACGTATTGATTTACCAGAGGCTAAAAGGCAGAAAACTATGTTTCAGAATGAGCTATATGAATTGTTAATACCAGGGAAGTTAACGTATGATTTGTACTCATATTTTAATATAGATGAACCCCTGTTTTCTAGTATGAACAGCCTTCCAAAAATACAAAAGCATGCTTATCTACCCCCATTGAGACCAAAAGTGTCAGTTCAAGGATGGATCATAGAGCCGTTATTGATTTATGTGGAAGACAAACTTCAGATGGCTCTGAATAGAGCAGATGCAGTATTATGAGATATTGAAGATTTTTTAGTTAGCTTGTATGGATGTTTGAAGGAATATTCCAATAAAACAGACAATGTTAGTGACACTATCATTCCTAATGACTATGGTGTACAGGCAGTGGGCTCCTTTTTAACTAACAATACAGAATATAGATCAATACAAGTTAACCTGTTTACTTCTTTGCTACTTTTGGTCTTAGAATACATTTTTGTCTTTAAGAAAATGTATTATCTCCAGAAGCTGGGTGTAGTTATGGGCACAGCATGTGCCAATAGCTATGCCAACTTAGCTATGGTTCATTGGGAGGAAAATCATGTGATTAAAAACAAAAGGTACAATGAACACATTATCTTTTATAAACAATGTGTTGATGTGTGTTCCTTTTATGGAGAGGTGAGATACAAGAATTGTACATGTTTATTGATTATATCAATGCTAGTAGTGACTTGTTAAAGTTTACTTCAAAAATTTGTTCTTCAGGTACTGAATTTTTAGATGTGCTTATTTCCAAGGATTCTAATGGAGTTTTTAATATGAGGGTATATAAAAAAACGTGCTGGAAGAGTAATAAGTTGCATCATTCCAGCATGCACCCCAGTTATGAAGGGGCAATTTTTAAGAATTTCTAGATTGCATACTGATTTGCGAGAAATGGATGACGCTTTTGATATGTTAAGTAAGGAATTTATTGAAAGGGGTTATAGGAAACAAGTGGTTTTACAGATAGCCTGAGAAGTTAGAGAGCTTAGAGACAGTATTGGGCAACCTTTCTTCTCTGAGAATGGTGGAAATAGAGGTAATAACAGGGAGATAGATGGGAAGATGAGGCTTGCTTTAACTTATTCCAGTAATATTGGTTTTGTATGCGACATTATAAAACACAATTGGCAAGTTTTATTGACCAATGATAAAATCAAGAGTATCATTAGAACTTGTCCAGCATTTGCCTTTAAGAATGCTCCTTTTTTTGAAATGTAAATTGTGCTATGTGAAAGATAGGAAAATGGTTAAAATATCTGATAGGGAAAGAACCTTCCCCTGTCGCTCCTGTAAAGCATGCCAATACATTTCAAAGAAGAGTTTTTTTGTCCATCCTGGTACAGGAGCATGGTTTAACTTTATATGCTGATTGTTTGTTTGTTTGTGTCTTTCGGCTTTTCCCGGGTAGAGGTCGCCACAGCGGAACTCCGGTCCGCTAATGATTGGTAGTGGATTTTTACACACCGGGTTACCAGCCCTGATGCACAACCTTCAACGAAGGCATGCCCCATTCATGTATGCCTCCACACAGAAGACGCTCTAGCTGAGAATCGAACGGGACAACGTCTTGCTATGAGGCAACAATGCTACTGCAGCACCACCGCCGCAGTAACTTTATATGCTGATTGTACCAGCACTAATTTGGTTTATTTGGCCACATGTATAAAATGTCTATGTTTTTATGTGGGAATGAGCAGTAAGAGATTAAAGGACAGGGTATTAGAACATATAGGAGATATTAGAAAAGATGTGCCAACCAATGCTTTGAATAAACATATTAAACAGAAGGAAAGACATTAATTTGCATTTATGGTATTACGCATGTTTAGTGTAAGTCCCAGAGGAGGGAGTATTCAGAACAGAATAGCAAATGAGGAACTGCACTTGATTTTAACCTTGCAGGCAGACAAAGGCTTTGGCTTGCATGAAAGTGTCTCTTTAAAACCCCATTTGAAAACCCAGAGAGTAATTCATTGAGTATTTGTAATTGGAAGTGTTTTAATAGGTTAATTAGTTAATTACATTTGTATCTAAGAATGTTAACTATTTTATGATCTGATGAAGTTTTATGCGAAAGTGCTCACCTTTATTTCTGAATAAATCAGTACTTTTTCCTACAGCTTTGGTGATCATACTTTCAACTTGGATTATATTTATCTATTTGTGTGAAGACTGCCGCTTCTTGGTGGTGCATATACTTTTATATGTTACATATCCACTGCCTTACTTCTGGTATAGCTGGCAATACTTCACATCATCACACTGTGTATGTCACTGCTCACACCTTCCTGGTTAGTTTATCCTTCCAGACTATACTGCTAATCCAGTCTTTTTAGCAAAACTAACATATAACCTTTATTACATTTGTATTATTTCTGAAATATCTATTTATCATCCCTGTTTTCTTTGGAACAGTTATTTAACTCTACTTAAAGTGGTGTTTTCTTTCATACCTGCTTACCACTACTATGAATCTGATTTATTTAATATACTGCTACCATTATTTTTTTATTTAACGTTTTGTAGAGCATGTCATTAGTTTAGTGTTTAATAAAGCAAATATTACCTTGCCGAATGCTTGTTGTTGTGAACATGTATGTAATACTTTGTATATTGCTTCATTTTGTCAAGCTTTTCTCCTCGGGCCTTTGCTGAAAAGCAGTACCTGAACAAGTTAGTCTTTCCTGGTCAACAAATGAAATTAAATAAATAAATAAATGCTGTGCAAAGCAAATAACTTAAATCTACAAAAATGCATGCATCTTTTACTTAAATCTGCCCAATGAGGATGCTGTTCATGCTTCCACATGCCAGGAATTACATTCATATGAGAAAATAGATTCTAGAAGGAAAATGCGTTTGTTTATTGATCTACACATACTGTAATCCCAAATACTAGGTGAAAAGTTATAGATTTTTCTATGATTAATAACCCTACCTTTTAAATCACACTCCTTTTGTTGCTCTTTTTTCTCCTTCCACCTTGACTGGAAAAACAAATGACATCATTTCTTGCATTATTCACCCATTATATCTTGCCAACAACCCCTACATCAGGATATATTTGCTAGTGAACATATAGGGTTTGTTTAGAATTGTGCAACTTCAGTTTGCAAGATTATAAAGGAGCCAGCAGACTGCCATGTGTGACTGCATTCCTTCCAAGGCAAGCCCTACAGTGAGAGCATAAACATCTGTCATAGGTTACACCTGACTACAGTATTTCACCTCTTTGCTCTGCTCTGAGGTTAGCTGTTTGTACAGCATAATACCTGTCATTTGCATAAACACTGAACTTTGCGCTATAATATTCACATCTGGCACCTTTAAAATACAACTGAAGATTACAGAAAAGCAGAGCATAAAACTACAGATGTTATGCAAGCTATCTGAGGTACATTACTGTTTGAGTTGCTTCATGGGATGATATAATTTTTACACATCACTACACATGCTGCAAAGGTCAAGGGCTACCCAGAAATAGTATTAATGCAATAAGTCTATCCAGTAGCATAAAAGGCAGTGTAAACTAAATGAAAAAAAAAAACACAAAGAAAACTGCATTTACAAAATGTTATTTACAAAAGTATTACTGTAGTTGGAGGTTGAACACAAGTATAAAATAACCTTACTAAAATGCTGAAATATAATAACTTCTCATGTGATGTCTGAGCTACTGAAAATTTAAGTGTTACACAGAAAGAAAAAAATATGTCACACAGCATTATTTCTTCAGCTTAATTAAAATTTAAATTAATTTGGTTAGCAGTGAAGAAGTTCTTTAACTGTGTCAAAAACAAAGAGTAAATCAGAAATTATAATCACATTATATAACCCATTCATTTTTCTGTGGATAAGATTGCATTATGAAACTTACAGCTACCTCAACATAGTTCAACTATAACATTACTTTCATTGCAGTAATTTAAGCCAATTAAGTTTTTCTTAATAGGTTATTAATATTCATTGTTATAACACATATTACTATGGATAAACATGTATGGAGTAATATAAACATAAATATCTGCAAAATGCATGACATTTCCACTCAGAATACTATAGATGAAGATAATGGCCAGTATTCATAGTCAACTATGCAAGTGCATTGAGGCTATCTGTGATGTTCATGGATGAGCACAGTTGAGCTGTGACTTATAGAGGTTATTTGTTCAACTGTGCAGTGACTGTGATTGTGCTTATGCAAATGTGCACATAATTCCCTGGAATCAACAAGCCCTGCACAGTGTGCAGGACTAGTGCCGGAGCTCCAGCAGGCAATATGTCTGCCGTGCGATCCAGGAATAAGCTGTAGGAACGTGCACGAGCTCTCCTGCACTAGTCCTGCACAGACTCAGCCCCTGTATGCAAATTACCCCATTTGCAGGAGAAAGCCATGCAAATGAGGTGAATTTGCAATCCAGGAAGCTGGAAGCTGACTGTGCGGACTAGTGTAATCTGCAGAAATGTACTCCGCCAGTAACGGAGTACATTTCTACATACTACAAAATGGAACCATGACAGCTCCAAATAAAGGGTGAATATCATGGAGCAAGCATGCCAATGGCCAAGTATAAGGCCACTGGCATGGAACACAATTGCAAAAATAAAAAAAAATCAATTTTTTTTTTTTTAGCCAATCTCAGCTGTTTAAGCATAGGGCAGTGGCGCACAAATGGGATCAGGTGAAAAATAAGAAAAAAAAACTAGAATAAGCATTCTAACCAAAATCACTATTTTGCCATTATACTCAAGACAAAATGGCTACTGAAGAGTGGCTGCTAAGGGGGAGGCTCAGTGTGGGACCTGTAACTATGCATCAGCAGGCAATCCTATGCGAATGAGCGGAATGATACTGAATCCCAGATTTCCCCTACATGCTAGTCAGCACCCAACAGTGTAAGAGTAGGAATAGCTTGGTGCAAGCCTAGGAGTTAGCTGACATCATAGAGGGGTGTGCCAGGCATACTGTAAGCAGATTGGAGCCCTGTGGCTCGGGTTTGCCCTTAGCTTAGCAGAGCTAAGCAAGGGGGTGTGTCTGAGGCTGCCTAGGATTCTTTACATTGCCTAAGCGGGTGTGCGCATCACGCACCGGGCTTTGAAGGGGAAAAAAAAGAAAACCAGGAACTAGCAGCTCTGTGCACATTTGAGCACTGTGTTTGCACGGCGCACCCCCGGGCTTAAACAGGAAGGCAATGGGAAGGGAAAACAGCAGCAGGAAAGGTAATCTAGGAGAACTAGCATAGCTAGCAGGTGAAATGTATCAGAATCAGCCAATTACACAGCCAGCAGACCAGCCCAGCCCAGAACACTACTATAAACTATGCAAACACCTTTCCCTCTGTTTTTTCCCACATACTCTACACCACCGGTGTATACAAGCAGGGAACATTTAACAAACAAAAACAACAAAATGATAGGGGCTGCAATAGCTATCATACAGCAACATGTGGAAGAGGCTGAGGGTGGTGAGGAGGTGAATGCTGTCGACCAACCCACAGTGAGGAGACAGCGAAGAGTGTACAGACCCAGGGTAATCTACCAGGGGCTACATTATCTGGAGATAGTGGAGTGCTATAGGGTGGACAAGGACATCCTACAACAAATTGTTGAGCTGTGCCGGCCACGCCTCACACACAGAACTAACAGAGGGGAACCCATCCCAGTGGATACCAAGGTATGTGTAGGCCTAAGAATACTAGCTGCAGGTACCTTCCAAAGGCCAACTGGGAATATCATGGGGATCTCACAGGCATCAGCATCCAGGGAACTCCACCAGTTCCCGGATGCCATGTCAGCACATATATTTCCCCAACACATGTGAGGTGTTGTCCAGCAATATGCATCTCTTCCACCAAATAGCAGAATACCCTGAGGTAGTGGGTGCTATAGACTGCACACATATATGCATCAAACACCACCTGGTGAGCAGGGTAGGGTCTACATCAACTGCAAGGGCTTTCCGTCTATCAACTGCCAGGTCGTGCGCGATGCTCAGGGCATAATAATGAATGTGTGTGCTGGCTGCCCTGGAAGCTATCACGATTCCCACATCTGACATCTGACGCAGTTGTACCAGAGATTTGCAAATGGGGACATCCCTTACAGTCATCTAGTGGAGGATGCTGGTTATGCACTGGAGCCGTGGCTGATGACACCCATCAGAAATGCACACACACCCAAAAAAGAACTCCATAATGAGGCACACACACAGACCAGAATTATAATAGAGCATGTGTTTGGGATGCTCAAGTCATGGTTCCGATGCCTGGACACATCCGGTGGAGCCTTGCAGTACTCACCAGCTACAGGTACTCAAATTTTTATCGTATGTGCCATGCTACACAATATGATCCTGTGGAAACAGCAGTAGCAGGAACAGCATGGGGCAGGGCCACACAGCCCCCCACCATTGCCAAGGCCTGCACAGGCACAGAGTGACTCAGAGGAGTAACAACCTGAGCCTGCACCAGTAGGCAGAAGGAGGCATGCCCAGTATGCCCTGGCCTTGGTAAAGAGACAACACCTAGCACATACACTGACACAGGAGGGACCCAGGGAATGACACCTCTCTCTGACTCGCACATACAGTAAAAGGGATGCCAAACATAACACTACCTGTGCTCAACCATGAGTAGGGAGTGTACTATGTGCATACGACATAGGCAGCCCTCCAGAACCATCCTCAATACTGGCACACCCACAAGGTAAGTCACTCTCCTTACCAATTGCCGAATGGAGTAGTATGTGTTGTTACCTGTATCTATGGTATGGGTGTGAGCATGCAAGGGAATTGGGTGACTGAATGGGATGCCAGCAGATAGTAGACACATATAGTGGCAGCATGAGATCTGTAACAAATACTGGTGTCACCATAGTAGCCAGTACTGCACATGGTAACAAAACCCACTGCAGGAAATGTGCTGGGCCACATGTGTGTCCATATGACACACACATGCCAGTCAGGGAGGTTCACATACTCAATAACAGTGACAGCCAGCAAGACAGCTGTAGACAAACACAAAAAAAGACTGTGCTAAGGCCACTGAATGATGCCTATGGGTAACCCCCCTCCCACTATCCTACACAGACAGACTACATCAGGTCCGGCAGTGGGATGTTAGTTCTGAAGGGTAGGAAGTCAGAAACTAATATGTAGGCCAATAAAATGTAAGACCTGTAGTACACATATGCCTCTAGTCAGCATGATGGATTAGAAAACAGAATGAAATGGAATACCTGACATACCTTTACAGACATAGCAAATGTGTACAAATGTCAGGTGTGCCCCCCAATCCTGTGTAGCAATGTAGAAACTGTCAGGTGTGCCCCTCCATATCCTATGTAGACATGTAGTAACAGTCAGTTGTGCCCCCCAATCCTGTGTAGCAATGAAGAAACAGTCAGGTGTGCCCCCCATATCCTATGTAGACATGTAGTAACATTCAGGTGTGCCCCCCATCCCATGTAGAAATGTAGTAACAGTCAGCTCCCCCCAATCCTATGTATACATGTAGTAACTATCAGGTGTGCCCCCCCAATCCTATGTAGAAATGTAGTAACAGGCAGGTGTGTCCCCCCCCAATCCTGAGTAGCAATGTAGAAACAGTCAGGTGTGCTCCCCCATATCCTATGTAGACATGCAGCAACAGTCAGGTGTGCCCCCCCAATCCTATGTAGACATGTAGTAACAGTCAGGTGTGCCCCCAATCCTATTTAGAAATGTAGTAACAGGCAGGTGTGCCCCCCCCAATCCTGTGTAGCAATGTAGAAACAGTCAGGTGTGCCCCCCCCATGTCCTATGTAGACATGTAGTAACTGTCAGGTGTGCCCCCGAATCCTACTTAGACATGTAGTAACAATCAGGTGTGCCCCCCAATCCTATGTAGAAATGTAGTAACATGTATGTGTAGGTATAATACCAGTGGAGCACAGATGTCCAGAGGTGGCCAAGCTAGCAGGATAGATTGTAGCATTTGTACAATATACAAGTATGTGTGTGTTAGGTTGGTGTGTGTTTCATATTGTGTGAGAGTGGTCAGTATGTATGCATGTTGAGGTATGACCTGGTGGCCATTGCCCACTACTGCTGATGACAGGGCCAAGTCCTCACAACTGCAGTGCCAAAGACAATTCCCACCAGTATAACACATGCTAGCAGTAAGCCATTGTAAATGTATGGCGGTAATATGTGTCACCATCTGACAGATTGACATGGCATGGCTGTTGGGCTAGATATACAAGCAGTACACAGGGGAAAGTACCCCAGACATACAGTATATAATGTGTAACTGTGAAATGGACAGACCCTTGGAAATGTACATACAGGTATGCATCACATTATCTGGGCCTGTAGTAGGGAATACCGGTGTCGTCTGTCCGAACCCTTGCAGGTCACAAAGGTGATAGGACTGATGTACTGGGAAACATCTGATGTACCTTCACATGCCAGCATAACTGGAATAGCTCATGCATATCTGTGCATCAGATGCAAGTAGTGTCCATAGCACACATGCACCCAGCTCACCCAAACATCACCCACAGGTACCTCCCTGGTCATATCCCTGCTGTTGGGAATGGGTACAATATGACCCCCACCTGTATATGGCAAAGCGAAAGAATGCAGCATTGCAGTGCAGGTGTCCCATGCAGGTGCATTCCTAGCTGTTGGTAGCACCCTGCCAGCATCCACACCACCTGATCAATACTGATAGAAAGTATTGGCATGAACACCTAGCACACCTACCCTGTCACCCCAGAGGAATATACTGTATGGTGGTCTGGGACTGTAGGACTGACAAAATGCAATGGCCTGGCACAGCTAGCCTGCATCACCACAAATGGCCTACAGGCCTCTGCAAAACGCCTGTGTCTCACACGTACTGCCAATGGATGTTATGTCATGAACACCCAAATAACAAAATAACACACTCCACATAAGCCATATGCAAGGCCATGTGGACAAACCACAGTAACTTCCACCATATCCCACTGCATGAACTGTGGACCAACACCAAAACACAGCTGTGATGAGGTAATAACCTTAGCGAAAGTATCAGAGAATGTATGCATAATGTATGGAAGAGGATAAAATAATGGGGGGGGGAGCATGGGCAGCATGGAATGTGCAAGGTCTGATACACAGCTGTGGGTACACACTATACCTGGCTGCAAACACATAAATGGGTGGATAAAAACCTGCCCGTTCACCGCAATAGGGGTAATGTCCTGACATATGACCCGTGCCTCTGGGTAACCTGTGTGAATATGTACAACTGTGAGGTATTGCCACAGCAAGATAAACCCATACTGTCATGTCGATGGATGCACAAGTATTGTATCCTCTGCCAGGCTGAACCAGATACACAGACCCAGCAGCAAGTGTCTGCAGCTCCCCCTCCAGAATGGCATAATTTTCCATGAATATGTAGGCATTTGCCCACTCTCTGTCCCTGTAGGAGTGGTTCCAGCTCAGAAGCTAGCAGTTTATTAGCCATTTTGGGCTAATTTCTATCTCTTTCATTTCCCTACTATAAGAACTGTGTTTGCATGGTTTTGTGCAGTGCCAGTTAGCTATGGTTAAATTATTCCTGGCTCCACTAAGTCTCCTCTTCAGTTTTTCCCTTGAAACTAGTCTAACTCTCAACCTAAGCACTCAAAAAGCATCTTACAGCCCAGCACTTGCTCAGACCTAATAGCAAGCACTAATATAGCCTGACACTGATTGCCCAGCAGGGCAAGGCTCTTTATTCACCCCTCACCAACCAAGTGACTAAGCAGCTCACCCTACTATTCAGGCATGACCAAAAGGCAACTTCAGGTGCACTATCCAGTCCAGCTGGAGAATCTGGGTATCCTGAGGCAATGTTACAATTGCCTCACGACCACAGACAACCCACTCCTCCTACTACAAAACACTAACATATGCAAGAGATGCAATTATACAGCCAAACTGGAAGCTAAGCTGTCTCCACACAAGATTGGAACAGACAGTCAAGAGGAGAAGTTTAACACTTGCACCACAACTCCAGCCACACACAGACCTACTAAAACAGCACTGGCAAAAAATACACATAAATACACAAAATCATACTCTGAGGCTCTAAATAAAAACCTGCAAAAGCATCAGAGACCTCCAAAGCAGACACCCAAATAACCTGCACTTCCCGTCACAAACCAGACAACACATAAAACACAAAATCAGTGTGCCACACAATCACAGCCCTTAAAGCAAAATAACATACCTAACACACTAGTAATAGGTGACTCTATAGTCAGGCACACTAATGTCTCACTCACTATGCTGGACAAGCAGAAGGTTACTGTTAGCTGCCTGTCGGGAACCAGAATCAGCCACATAACAGAAGCACTCAGGTCACTCCAGAACAAGTACAAATATGACTCTATCATTTTCATGTTGGTGTGGTGAATGACCTGAAATGTACCTCCCTGGACTACATGAAAAGAGACATGGAAGAGCTCTCTGATCATGTAGCCCAGGCTGGTATGACCCTGACCCTGAGTAGCATCCTGCCCTCACCAAGAATGATACCTCAGTATAAAGAAAAAATTATCAATTTCAACAATTGGCTAAGCTTCTGGTGTCATTCAAAGGGGATCCAGTGTCTGTCAGCCTGGGACGACATGCTCGACAAGCCGCATTGCTTCGCAAGAGATGACTTGCACCTGTCACCCCTAGGCTTTCGAATACTGGCCAAGGCTCTTGCTGCCCTCATAGTGCCTTTTTTAGGCAAGGCTCAAAAGTCAAACCCACCTCTGTAAACAGTACAATTAACAAAAAACTGAGGGTTATGCTACTCAATGCCAGGAGTTTAAATCTCAAAATGCACATGCAAGAAGCATTCCTCAGTATGGAGAATGTTGACATCTCTGCAGTAACTGAAACCTGGTTCAAGGCTCCAGAGAGCACCCCAGCACTACCGGGCTACAACTCATACCACACGTTTCGGCCACAAAACACAGACTGAAACACAAAAGGAGGGGATGTATCCATATTCATCAAGGATACCTACACCTCCAGGTTAGTGGCGCAGCACGATACCTCTGAGATCATCCATGTGCAACTAACATTGGGCAAATCTGCAATGCAAATTGTTGCCTGCTACAGATCACCCTCCATGACCCAGGACCACCACTCCACCTTTCTGGAGACACTGGAAAACATGAAAGTCCTAACGAACACCCTGATATTGGGCGATTTTAATTACCCTACCATTCACTGGGAAAACTACTCAAGTACAAATTCCCAGGCCCAGTGCTTCCAGGAATTCATCAACTCAAATGCCCTGGATCAGCTGGTAAACTCCCCTACCGGAAGTGAAAACATATTGGACCTGGTCATCACCAACATGGGCGACAGGTGTTCCACACTGGAGGTCAACCCGTCACTGGTTAGATCAGACCATAAACTAATCACTCTGGATGTCCACACCCTACCATCACCCCCAACTAAGGAAACCACAGTAAAAACTTTTCTAAAGCAAACTTCACCTTACTTAAGATAGAG
Organism: Protopterus annectens; assembly: GCF_019279795.1. Classification (NCBI taxonomy): domain Eukaryota; kingdom Metazoa; phylum Chordata; order Ceratodontiformes; family Protopteridae; genus Protopterus; species Protopterus annectens. Next base: position 692,647,398 of record NC_056741.1, read on the forward strand.
GTGGTAAGTTTCACAGCCCCCATGCTAAAGGATAACGCTGCCCAAGATGCAGAAACCTTTACAAATGCACTCTATGAGCACCTACAAGGATGCATGGATCATGCCATCCCTAGCAAAAGACTCACTCCTCTAAGAGAAGGAGACCAGTTTGGTGGACCCCTGCAATAAACAGGATATACAATAGAAGGAGGAAACTAGTTCGGAAAAAAAGCAAATCCCAAGAAGGAAAGACATCCCTGATCAGTATCAGTAAGAAACTGAGGTCCCTCATGAAATCATCCAAGGCTAACTTCGAAAGAAAAATAGCCAAGGATTCAGAAGATAACTACAAAGCCTTTTCTAGCTATGTTAAGAATCTAAGTGGCAACTCGCAGATATGCACTGAACTAGTGCAAAATAGCACAAAATATACTGAACCTACTGATATTGCCAACATTCTGGCAGATAGATTCAGTGCAAACTTCACCCCCCTCTCACCTCCAAAAGGGCCCACAACAATACCGGAAAAGTGTAGTGTCCCAAAAATCACAGACGCACATGTGAAAACAGCCCTGTCAAAAGCCAAAAACACAGCATCAATGGGACCAGATGGTGTCCCAGGCTGCATCTAGGATGAACTACAGAACAAACTAACCCCCACCTAAACACGCTGTTCAACCTCAGCCTCTCCACAGGCTACATGCCCATAGAATGGCGCACAGCAACGGTTATTCCTCTCCACACAGGAGGGGCCACAACTGACCCTGGTAACTATCGCCCCATAAGCCTGACTAGCCTGGTCTGCAAGGCTATGGAGCGCATCATCATGAAACTCATTAACAAAGACATTGGGAACCTCCAAACTCTTGACCCAACCCAGTTCGGCTTTGGTAAGGACAGATCATGCCTACTAAACCTGGTTGACTTCTTCGAGACAGTCACCAAGGCCATAGATGAGGGAAAGGTGGTTCACACAGCCTACCTTGACCTCGCCAAGGCTTTCGACACCATTCCCCACTCGGATATTACAGAAAAACTCACCAGCCTGAACATAAACCCCTACATCACGAGATGGGTTGCCAACTGGCTTACAGACAGAACTCACACAGTAAGGAATAGCAGGCTCCAGGTCTGACTCTAAACCAGTCACAAGTGGTGTCCCACAAGGCTCGGTCCTGGGACCCCCTACTGTTTGGCATATATTTCTCAGAAGTACAGGCAAACACAGGAAGACTATGGCTAACCAAGTTCACCAATGACTGCAAACTGGGAGCCATAATTGACTCTCCGGCTGACACGGACATCCTCCAAAAGGGCCTTACTGACATGGATACCTGGTGTCAAAGTCATGGCCTCAAGCTAAATGCCAAAAAATGCATAGTCATCCCATTTGGGAAAAACAAAACACCCACAAATTACCACATAGGTGGCAGCCCCCTTAATACAGAAGAAGTAATAAGAGATATGGGGACCCAGGTAAATAGTAATCTCTCCTTTGACAATCATATTGCCAAAATAGTTAGGAAATCCTTCTATGTGGCCCATCTAATTACTAAAGGGTTCGCATCCAGAAATAAAGAGGTTATAGTGCCCCTCTACTCGTCACTCATTAGACCCATCATAGAGTACAATGCCCCATTTGGGATGTACCTCACAAGACACTTCCAACAGCTGGAAAGACCACAAAAGTACCTCTCCAAGAGGATTACTGGTCTCAAACATATGTCCTATGCAGCCCGACTGAAAAAAACTCTGGCTGTACTCAGTGGCATATCGCTTACTCAGAGGTGATCGCTGCCTGACCTACAAAGCCATGTCCAACTCAGAATTGATGGACATGCTCCACGTAAAGAAATCCAAGTCACTGCAAACCACGCGCTCTAGTGAGCTAAACCTCACCACAACAATAAATAGAACATGCTTTAGGGATAGATTCCTGTCACAGAGACTCCCCATGCTTTGGAACAAAATTCCAAATTACATCAGGCAGAGCCCCTCACTAACACTCTTCAAAAGAAACCTTGACGAGTGGATGGGTAACAGAAAATACACCCCTGGGATCACTTCATTGGCTCTGCTTGACAGAGGATCAGTTAATTAATCAATGGGGCAGCGAAAGCCGACACACTCTGGCTAGGCTTATAAATGCCCTAGGGCAGATAGCCCTCTGCCTACCTCTGAACCTAGGAACCTATATACCAGACACAGCTACATTCACCCTTGTTCCCCAGGACATCACTGTGAGCAAGAATGTCCACCTGACAGTACTTGAGGACATAAAACATCACAGTGTATAACAGTACACATGTCTGAATATCTCTGCTAACACCAGTACAATGTAGCAGAAGCTGCACAGATGCAATCACCTACAGTACATACTATCCCTTGCACAGTTTGACCCCATATTGCTAAATGATCTACGGATACCCTGCAGAAACAGTTTGCTACCTGTAGGTGTACAACACAAAGGTCTGCACTGGAGTACAAACTACCTGCAATGGATCCACACATTCAATACAGAAGGGCAGACTGGGCATGCTCACACACTTAGAGAAATGAAGGCAATGTCAGACAACATAGGTTCTTAGGTTCATAGGTTGATACTAGGCTATCTGCCCTGGGGCATTTACAAGCTTAGCCAGTGTGTTTGGCTTTCACCACCCTTTTAGATTGGTTGACTGTGCCTCTGTAGAGTAGGTCCTAGAAGATAGCCCTTTTAAGGTTAGTTTACTGTGCCCCTGTCTAGCAGGGACACAGAAGAGATCCCAGGGGTAAACTTACGATCTCCCATCCACTCGTCAAGATTTCTCTTGAAGAGAGTCAGTAAGGGGCTCTGCCTAACATGGATTGGGATTCTGTTCCAGAGTGAGGGCAGCCTCTGGGATATGAATCTGTCCCTCCAGCATGTCCTATTTATTTCTGTGCTGAGGTTTAGGTCCCTGGAGCGTGTAGCTCTAAGGGATTTGGATTTCCTGAGGTGGAGCATGTCCATTAATTCTGGGTTGGACATGGCTTTATACGTCAGGCATAGATCACCTCTGAGTAGGCGGTAAGCAAATGAGTAGAGCTGTAGTTTCTTTAGCCAAACTGCATAGGGCATCTGCTTGAGTCCCTTGATCCTCTTGGTGGGGTACTTTTGGGGCCTCTCCAGTTGCTGCAGGTGTTGGGTAAGGTACATCCCAAATGGGGCATTGTATTCAATTATGGGCCTGATGAGTGATGAGTAGAGGGGCACAATGACCTCTCTTGTTCTAGATGTGAACCCTTTCATGATAAGGTGGGCTATATAGAAGGTCTTTCTAACCACTCTGGCAACTTGATTGTCAAAAGAGAGGTTTCTATCTACATGGGTCCCCAAATCCCTAATTACTTCTTCCGTACTTAATAGATTACCACCTATGTGGTAATTTGTGGGGACTTTGTTTTTCCCAAATGGGATGACTATGCACTTTTTGGCATTTAGCTTAAGGCCATGGCTCTGGCACCAGTTATCCGTCTCTGAGAGACCCTTTTGGAGGATGCTTGTGTCAGCCAGAGAGTTGATTATGGCGCCCAGCTTGCAGTCATCTGCGAACTTGGTCAGCCATAGTCCTCCCGTATTAGCCTGTACCTCAGAGAAGTATATACCGAACAAGAGAGGTCCCAGGACTGAGCCTTGTGGGATGCCACTTGTAACTGGTTTGGAGTCTGATGTGGCAACTGCAATTCTGACCATGTGGGTTCTATCCCTGAGCCAGTTTGCAACCCATCTTGTGTCACAGGGGTTGATATTTAAGCTGGTGAGCTTATTTATGATGCCTGAGTGGGGTATTGTGTCAAAGGCTTTAGCGAGGTCCAGGTAGGCCGTGTGGACGACCTTCCCTTCATCTATGGCCTTGGTAACTGTTTCAAAGAAGTTGACCAGGTTCAAGAGGCAAGATCTGCCCTTAACAAAGCCGAATTGGGTAGGATCCAGTGTCTGGAGGTTACCAATGTCCTTGTTTATGAGTTCCATGATGATAAGCTCCCTAACTTTGCAGACCAGACTAGTCAGGCTTATAGGCCGATAGTTTCCTGGGTCCGTTGTGGCACCACCTTTGTGGAGCGGGACCACTGTTGCTGTACGCCATTCCTTGGGTACATATCCTGTAATAAGGCTGAGATTGAACAGTGACTTTATGTGAGGGTTTAGTTCTTCTTGGAGCTCGTGTAAGATGCAGCCTGGGACACCGTCTGGTCCCATTGATGCTGTGTTTTTTGCTTTGAAGAGGGCAGCTTTTACCTGTGCATTTGTGATGTCAGGGAGGCTACATTCTGTTGGGATAGACATTTTGTCTTTTGGGGGGAGGGGGGGTTTGCACTGAACCTGTCTGCCAAGATGTTGGCAATGTCTGTGGGATCAGTGTATTTTTTTAAATTTTGTACTAACTCAGAGCATATCTGGGAGTTGCCCCCCAGATTCCTGACATAACTAAAGAAGGCCTTGTGGTTATCGTTAGTGTCTTGTGCAATTTTTCTTTCGAAGCTGGCCTTAGATAATTTTATGAGGGATCGTTGTTTCTTGCTAGTACTGATCAGAGATGCCTTCCCTTTTTGGGATTTTACTCTATCATGTAGTAGCTTCCTCCTTCTGTTGTATAGCTTATTTATGGCCGGGGTCCACCAGACTGATCTCCTGCCTTTGGAGGAGTGAATCTTGGTTTTATTTGGGATAGCACAATCCATGCATTCCTTTAGGTGTCCATAGAATGTATTTGTAAAGGATTCTGCTATTTGGGCAGTATTTTCCACTGACCCGGTGGCTTTGAAGGATTCCACCTCAGTTTTGAGAAGTGTGAAATTTGCTTTTGAGAAATTTTTCACCGTGATTTCCTTGGCTGGGGGTGGGGATGGGATATGGATGTCCAGTGAGATTCATTTATGGTCTGATCTTACCAATGATGGACATACCTCTGGTGTGGAACATGGAGTCCCCATGTTGGTGATGACCAGGTCCAATATGTTATCCCCTCTAGGGGGAGTGGTGACCAGTTGTTTCATAGCATTTGAGTTTATAAATTCTAGAAACCGTTGGGCAAGGGTGTTGGTGCTTGAGTAGTTTTCCCAGTCGATGTTTAGGTAGTTGAAGTCACCCAATATTATTGTGTTTGGAGAGACCTTCATATTCTCCAGTGTTCTCATGAAGGCTGAGTGGGGTTCCTGAGTTTGGGAGGGTGGTCTGTAGCAGGCTACAAACTGAAAGGCAGTTTTGCCCACTGTTAATTGTACATGGATGGTTTCTGATGCTTTGTGCAGTGCCACTAACCTAGAGGTATGGGTATCTTTGATGAATATTGATACTCCCCCTCCTTTTGTGGTTCGGTCCGAGTTATGGGGCCAAAAAGCATGGTATGAGGTATAACCTGGTAGTGCTGGGGTGCTCTCTGGAGCCTTGAACCAGGTCTCTGTCACTGCACAGATATCGATATTCTCCATACTGAGGAGAGCCTCGAGTGCGTGCATCTTGAGGTTTAGACTTCTGGCATTGAGCAGCATTACCCTTAGTTTTTTTTTCTTATGTTGTCTATGGAGGTGGGTTTGTCTTTTGAGCCTTGCCTAAAAAAAGCACTATGGGGGTGGCAAGAGCCTTAGCCAGTATTCGAAAGCCCAGGGGTGACAGGTGCAAGCCATCCCTAGTGAAGCAACATGGCTTGTCGAGCATGTCATCCCAGGCTGACAGACACTGAATCCCCTTAGAATGTCACCAATACTTTAGTCAGTTGTTAAAATTGATCATTTTGTCTTTATACTGTGGCATCATTCTTGGTGAGGGCAAGATGCTACTTAAGGTCAGGGTCATACCAGTCTGGGCTACATGATCAGAGAGCTCCTCTATGTCTCTTTTCATGTAGTCCAGGGAGGTACGTCTCAGGTCATTCACACCAGCATGGACAATAACAGAGTCATATTTGTACTTGCTTTGGAGTGACTTGAGTGCTTGTGTTATGTGGCAGATCCTGGCACCTGACAGGCAGCTTACAGTGACCTTCTCCTTGTTCAGTCTGGTGAGTGGGATGTCAGTGTGTCTGACAATAGAGTCCCCTATTACAAATGTATTAGGTGTGTTGTTCAGCGTTAAGGGCTGTGGCTGTGTGGCACACTGACTTTGTGGAATATGTGATACATGGGTATTGTTTCGGGGTAGCAGTTGCTTGGATGTCTGCTTTAGAGGTGTCTGCTGCTTTGGCAGATTTTTATTTAGAGCCTCCGAGTATGTTTTTGTGTGTTTATGTGTTTGGTTTTCTGATGTGATAGGTCTATGTGATACTGGAATAGAGGTGTATGTGGTTTCCTTCTCCTCCTGACTGACTGTGCCAGTGCTGGGTTGAGAGAGCTCAGCCTCCAGTTTGGCTGTATAGTTGCATCTCTCACATATATTTGAGTATGATGGGAGGAGGAGAGGGTGGTCTGTGTACATAAGGCAGTTGTAACATTGCCTCAAGATACCCAGATTCACCAGCTGGACTGGAGAGTAAATCCGAAACTGACTATTGGACATGCCAGAAAATTATAAGGAATAGTTTTTTGACTGATCAGAAAGGACCAATAGGGAGCCAAGTACTTATAAGGAGTATAAGAGGGTGTAGTGCTTTAGTTAGTTAGTGTTTACTTATAAGATTACTTATAAGATCAAGTGCAGGGCTTTAGATTGAAAATAGAGTGCTTACTTTGAGATTTAGAACAGTTCTAAGGGAAAAAGTGAAGAGCAGACCTTGCGGAGCCAGGAATAGTTTAAACCCATTTATGCGGCACTGCCCGATGCTGCATTATGAGCAAAATCGCGCAAAAGTGGGTTTCAAAGCAGGGAACTTGAAAGAGCTAGGAATCAGCCCAAAACATTTCTAGGCAGTAACCACTCCTACAGGGGCAGGCAGACTGTTCAGTGTTAATCACTGCCACTAATGAACACAGAGACTTCTCTTTAGCCCAAGCAAGCACTGGCCTCCAAGAAACTTACAAACAGTTCAGAACAGCAAATCTGTAACTGAACTTTTTTAAATTTCAGAAAGTGGGAAAAAAGCAAGATTTTTTTGTTTTCTTTTTTTTAGTTTAAAGGTAGCAGAGATACGCAAGTAGCAAACTAGTCAGAACAGTGCAATAAATGACCCCACACTTGAATGCTAGGCCAGAGTCAGGTAAAATGCAGTTTTAAGAAAAATATTATTTTAAATTAAGTGCAACACAGGAAATGCAGTAAACAGGCTCTAGATGTGTTCTAAATACGGTTTCTAATACAGATATAAACTTTAGCAAGCCGGAAAATGCCGAAAAGTAGGCGGCAAAGCAGAAATTTTAAACAAAAAATCAGAAGAAAATACTTATAATCTCAAAAGTGGCTCCTTTCTTCTCTCAGCATTTTCTCTCCTTGGTAGGTGCTTCAGCAACAAATATCAAGCCTGGAAAGAAACCAAAACTACAAGGCAGTAGGGTTTTAAGAGAGCTAGAGATCAAGGAGTTTGGAATTGACCTAAAATGGCCAATAAAACTACAGCTTCTAGGCAGTAACCACTCCTACAGGGGCAGGCAGGCTGTTCAGTGTTAATCACTGCCACTGATGAACACAGAGACTTCCCTTTAGCCCAAGCAAGCACTGGCCTCCAAGAAACTTACAAACAGTTTAGAACAGCAAATCTGTAACTGAACTTTTTTAAATTTCAGAAAGTGGGAAAAAAGCAAGATTTTTTTTGTTTTTTTTGTTTTAGTTTAAAGGTAGCAGAGATACACAAGTAGCAAACTAGTCAGAACAGTGCAATAAATGACCCCACGCTTGAGTGCTAGGCCAGAGTCAGGTAAAATGCAGTTTTAAGAAAAAAACAATTTTAAATCATACATACTGAAAGGTCATACTAGGCATGCTCACACACTTAAACAAATGAAGCCCATGTCTGCAAACAACAGTGGACCATTACATATCTGACAGTTGCAGATGTTAGTGCATACACTCCTCAGTATGCACCAGTCATGCTTTGCACACACATTGGATAGGAATACAGACATATATCCAAGGAAAATACACTATAATATGCCAAAAGTAGACATACATAGATGTATGGAAGAGAGTGACTGTGACAAAGAGCCATCGATCATGAGGCCTGTCCCACCCAGCATACAGCCAAATGGCTACAACCACAGGATTTGTGGCATTACAGACTATGTGGTGCAAGTGCTAGCTGTGCAACATGACTGTACAAGGCAGTAGTCATCTAGCAGCTGTATACATGTACCTGCGGAATATAATCCTGAGTGCGCCTTCATGTGGTGTGTCAACCTCTAGATGAATGGGTTATGGCCCATGCATACACACTGCCATCCCCATAGCCCTACTATGACAAGCCTGCTGATGCCATCTACTTAGAAATACACTTTTGGGAATAGAGTTACCCAATAATCTCTGTGGCACGTCCTAAAACTGCGCAATGATGTAGTGTGATAAACTAGTTAGGTAGGAGTTCTAATTATATGGTGGCCCTATTATATGTCATAATGTCCATCTTACAATAGAAATAGATGAGAGGCTGGGGTGGCAATCCATGCCCCTACATGTGACATCAAGGCCTGGTGAACAAAGTTAGCAATCCATTTATTACACAGAGAACACTCTCAACCCATGTCTCATGCACAAACACACTTGCCTAGGCAACAACTGCTATGTTGGTAGTACCCTGCAGATTGCCCACAGATAGTAACCATAGTGTAATTGGAGTGGACGGCAGAGGGCACGGCACCCTGTCCATCAGTAAAATGCACACATACATGCAGACAGTGTGCCTTCACTATGCTCCCCACTGGATGCCTCCAACACCTGTGGTGCCACCAAATGTGACCCACAAAGGACATACCATGCATTATACACATGGCCTGTATGGACAGATGCCACTGACACCAGGGAATACCTGTATCATGCTATAAATGTAGGTGCAGGGTCAACCTGCTGTCCATTACCTGTTCCCCGCACATAAAGCCAGGACAGGCACATCTGATTATAACAATCTGTGTACACAACATGGGCCAGACACCCTAGTTTCAGTTTTACTTGTCACTGTACATGCATGTGGAACGTTTGCACATCCCAGACAGCATCCATATCATGGACTAAAGAACACATACATGGCAAGCATTGAACAGCAATGGCCACACACAATAGCTACCCAGGTGACTGGATGGTGAATACAATACCTACCTGTGTGGGCCAATCCAGACACTACACCCCTGAGCCACATTGCAGACCATTGTCATGTGGCCTGATGCTGAGGTATACCCTCCGCATAGCCTTGTATAGCCTTCTGGCACAGTCAGCCACTATGCACCCGTGAAGCAATGCATGCATGCATGTCAGTACTGGCACCCTGTGTCTGTGTTTGTGGTATATGATGCTTTTGACCACATTCACACTGACTACAATCCCCAGTGGTATACTGAAGCATGTTGTCTGATGTCAGACACCTCCACATACCATTTGCCCATATAACCTCTGGATAACCCCTGTGATGCATGTGATACCTGCACAGTACTGTATTGTGGCAAACTAACAAGTGAGGAAGTGTATTCCTGACCATACCAAGTGTGTCAATGTGTGTGAGTCCCTGAGAGAGTGTGGCTGTGTTGATGCTGACACCTGTTCATGCAGACAGGCACCTGTACTACACTTACCATATCACTACCATATCACTGTTGCAGATGTCACTCACCATCACATATACGTTTGGAGAGCTCCTCAACATGTAAGCTATGTGGCGCATCCAATAACTGCATAGACATATGATAGCAATACATAGTCAGTCAGGGGTTTGATACCCTGTACTGGTAGGTGTGTAATATAAACATGCTTAGGTTTTACTCTCCCACCCCCTCCCTGACTTATCATTGCCTCTTTCTGCCTCTCTTACTCCCTCTCTGGTGGATGTGGAGAGCTATACCTGCTTTGCTTAGGCAGCAGCAGCATGTGTTTTGTAAGTGATGCTCATGATCAGCTGATGGCCTCTGCACGAATTGCAGCCCTCGTCTACCTGATTGCATGTGGAACAGCTGTGGTAACATTCCCATAGCCAATTGGATAGAAACATACTCCAATATCTAGGAACATCATGTTGGTGTTAGGCCTTTTCTTTCACTGTGAGCAGGACCTTGATCTGGTGTTTGGCAAACAGCATCAAAGATGGATTGGGGATTTACCTCTAACAACATACACTGTGAAAACAGGGCAACACATAGGAGGGGGATGTGCCTGACATGACTACAGATTGTAAGTGTTGCTATTCTGCATTTAGAGTAAGGTTGGTTTAACAGTGTGTGTGTGGATATGGCTGGTCTACATGTTTTAATACCTGTCATGACAGTGCTGTGTTTCTGAGGAAACCCCCATCTGTAGGGTCATCTGCAGACTGGAGAGTGTGTGGTGCCTTTTGTTTCTTGTGTTACTCACAGAGCACCTATCTGTGAACTGCAGAAGCATAGTATGAGGATTGCAGTCAGTACACGCTGACAGCCATGAGAGTCGTTGACTTCATATCCCTCATAGGACATATGTCACAACAAACCCAGTTACAGCAGTAAGTGTATGAGGTTATCACAGCAACATGTCAATATTGACCCTGTGCTTGTGCCTCCAGCCACAACTCTGTCAACCTTTGCACATATGACATGCAGTAAGAGGTGCATATGTTATGTACACCATAATTTATTGACATCATATCTGATAACAAGCCAGTGAGATATCAGACTGCTACACATGTCATGTATAGTAAGGGTTATATTTGAAGACATAACTTGGGAATTCTGTGGTTGTGTGTACAGTACTGAGGTCTGTCTACGTAAGGTGATTGTCGACAGTGTGTGTATTGTGAATATGTACCTTGGCCTGTGTACAGACTGATGTTACATGCTGCTCCACTGTATGTTACCCTATCAGCTTACATGTATGTAGGGCCAAACACACACTCATGTCCCATACCACAGACAGGCTTCGGACCACACTGTGTAGTGGCCCAGTATATGTAGGGTTAGTGTGTGAGTGGCACATATGAGGATGGTGTTGATCAGATAGTCCATACACTGTAATGTTATGCTAGTTTACCATATGTGGCTGTGGCTGTGTTTACATTGGTTGTGGTTATGCACTTTCACACAGGTGTCTGTTAGTCTGTGCTGTGACATGCCTGTAGAGCCTGCTATATATGCAGGTACATGTGTATTCCCCCATAAGAAATGTAGGCCAGTTTTGTGGCAGTCTGCCTGTAGCCTGCACAGTTCTTAGTGTATTTACCCAATGTGATGTTATGTCCAGATACTTGCCAGATATACTGCTGCCAGGCCACCATAACAGTCATGTATATCAGACAAAGCAGTGGAATGCTGTACAGATGTATATCACTAACTAGTGGGCAGTATGTGGCCATGGCACCTCTGTAAGAGCGGTTATTATGTGTCAGGACAGACAGGGATGTGTGAATGCATAACCTATGGGGGCAAATGTATACCAGTATTTATGTGATATACCCATCTACATGGCTGTTAACATCCACATTGTCAGGCTTGGTCCACATGTCTTGCACTAAGGGGTTCTGTGTATACCTCTGGACTGACCAGAGTGTGTCAGACTGGACACATTTATTGGCCATATCTCTGCTGTAGTCCACAGGATCATTACTTTTCTAGCAGTTGTACTGTACTATGATGTCCTTAGGATGTCTGTCAGTAGTCAATGGCGCACATGTTAAAAGCAGATGTGACCTCCCACACACAACATGTCTGTGAAGACAACCCCTATTACAGTAGCAATAGTCTAGATATATACCTGCAATATATACCTGACATCCCCTTGGACTTAGAGGTTGGGACTATTGGGGCTGAGGTAGGGCTCCACTCCATGTTCAGGGCATATGGTGAACATATATGTATATATAATTATTCATATAACTATATAGATATATACACATACACATATCAACATACATAGATGGATATGTATATATATATATATATATATATATATATATATATATATATATATATATATATATATATATATATACATACATATAAACACTCAGATATATACATATACACAGCAATATATGTCTACACATATACAGATACAGATACATATGCATATATACATATTGATATCTACATATATATTGACAGTAATAGGTATAACAATGAAGTATAACAGAATAGATATGTATGCACATATAGTTACATATATATCTACATAAATAGGCATATCTGTACACATAGGATGTTCCTACATGTATAGCTATATATACATATATCTATCTATATATATATATATATATATATATATGTAACCAAGAATAAAAACCACTTGGCACGACAGGACCCGGAAGCACGTAAACAAAGGCTTTCAAAATAAGCAGATGAAGAAATCAAACAGCTGCTAGGTCTCCAAAAAGATCCTTTAATATAACAAGGCAAAGTAAAAATCCACAATATCTTCCAAGGGCTTTCACTCGACCACTTGCGAGCTTTTTCAAGGCAAAAAACATTGCTGGAAGTTCATTCACATTAAATACTTCCAGAATCATCACATGACTTCCTGTGAACCTTTCCCAACAGGAAAATCACCATATAAGGAAATTCTAAAATGCATTCTTATTATCATTAAAATAATTCATTTTCTAAAAATCTTGGCAACTAGATACCATATTAAACATAAAATCAAATCAAACTGTTAAAATGTGGCAAAAAACAATTCTGCAAAATATTTTTATAATCACAAATAAATGCAGTGACCCCTTTACCCTCGAGGGTAAAATCAAAACTCCAAATTGAAACCTACAGTTACTGAATAGCATTGTAAAACATTTCTTTCCTAAGTTTCAAATATATAACATGACATTCCATATATCTTATTATAAGATTTTGTAAATTCAAAAATGAGTAAAACAATAAATGTCATGTTGTACCAAACTGTGTTATAAACGGGCTTGCCTCAATTTCAGAACACTACTAATGTTAAGGGTGTCATTCAGACCTAGGTATCTAGTAGCGTCTAAACGGAGCTGCCAAAATAGCTCACGGTATTCTAATTTTGACTCCCAACTGCCCCCTCTTATATCCGGTTGTACCTGTTCCAAAACCATAAACTTTATGTTCATGTCCTTACATGTCAAAGAGTGTTTATAAAAGGCATTACTTTCCTTCCTTACATTGATGTCATTGAAGTGTTCATAAACCCTTCTCCTAAACACCCTTTCAGTTTTCCCAATGTAAAAACCATGGCACGTGCCACAGCATCCAAGATAGACTACCCCCTTAGATCCACAATTAAAATGTTTGTTAGCGTGGAACTTGAATCTTCTAGAGGGAAGGGAGAAGGACCCCGAATTTAGCATAGCGTGGCATTGCTTGCACATCCCACATGGATAAGTGCCTAATTTCTTTCTATTCTGATTCTGTTGATCCTCTAACCTAATTTCTAAAAGTTCTTTCAAATTCTTGCCCCTTTTCCTAACAAAAGAGGGGAAACTGGGCATAGAATCCTTAAGATCTTCCTGAAGTCTGAGAATGGGCCAATATTTTTTAATAATCTTCTCGATCTGATCTGAGTTGTTAGAGAAAGTATGTATAAAACTATTTTTTGACTGTGAAATGTCTTTTGAAGGGTTTGGTAACCTCTCATTAACACCCACCCCCAATAAAGGGGGATATTTATTAGCCCTCTTCTCGGAAATTTCTGTAACTAGTGCTTCTACCAGGGCTTCCAGATATTGTTTTTCATTAAAGAATCTCTTTAAAATGGAAACTTCCTCATTGAAAAGTTTGTCCGTGCTGGACATTCGTGAAGCCCTAATTAGTTGACCCTTCACTATCGCCTTCATTTGATAGAAGGGATGTCCACTGTGATAATTTAGGAATGCATTTGAAAAAGTGCTTTTCCTGTAAATCTTAGACTGGAAACACATATTTGAATAGTCCTTAACCAATGAAATGTCTAAATAATCAAGTTGATGTTTACTGATCTTATAGGTGAACCTAAAAAATGTGGTGGTCATGTTGATGTAATCCATAAATTCCATTAAACTTCCTTCATCTCCCATCCACATAAAAGAGATGTCCAGAAATCTCCTATAGTACAAGATGTCCTGATACCATGTACTAGTGAAAATGTATTTCTTTTCCCATTGGTATAATACCAGATTTGCGTACATGGAAGCACAAGAGGCACCCATTGCTACACCTTTTTCTGACGATAAAATTCCCCCTTAAAATGAATGAAGTTATTTTCTAAAACTAAATCCATAAATTCCAAAATTAAGTTAGTGAACTTGGCCCCCAGTTGGACTTCATTAGATAAGTAAGTACCTAACCACTCCAGGCCCGTGTTGTGTGGAATACTAGGGAATAAATCGACTACATCAACAGTGACCATAAACATCTCAGGTAAAAATAAACTCTGATCCACTCCTTTTAGGTAGTCCCATGAATCCTTACATATGTGTTTAATTTTCTCTACATGTTGTTTTAAGGAGAAGTCGATAAATTTAGCTAAGGGTTCTGTGACACTTCCACCTCCTGAAACTATAGGTCTAAATTTAAGGGGGTTCAAATTCTTATGTGTCTTTGGAATTCCAAAAATCTGGGCAACCTTGGGTTTTTTTACTAATAAGTAGTTATATAACTTCTCATTAATAGCATTCTGCATTAAATAGTCATATAATGAATAATTTATTTTAGCTTGAGCTATATTAATCTCGTTTTTTGAGACAAGTTCATATTGATCGGTATCCTGTAACACCGTGTGCAAGGCAGCCTCATAATCCCAGTTGTACATCAAGACGGCCCCTCCCCCCTTGTCTGGTTTCATAACCCTACACCCCTCCATTTTAAGATTTTTAATTAGAGTCAACTCATCCTCAGTAATGTTGTCAGATGTTTCACAATGATCTTTCTCCTTAAGTTTCCTAATGTCAGTCTCAACTAACTCCTCAAAATTTTGATGGTGGGGTGAACCGGGGGGTTAAAGGTGCTTTTTCTTGTGAGGGTCCTTTCTAAGTTTCGTTCATCTTTGAACAATAAATTAAAATTAAGCTGCCTCATGAAAAGTTTTAAATCAATCAAGGTTGTAACTATGGGGGAAGGCCTAAGGGGAACATAATGAAAACCCTTGGAAAGTAAACTAAAAAAATTGTCCGTTATTGATAGGTCAGTGTAATTAAAAATAGTAAAATTGCCTTTCCTATAATTAATTTGTTTACCTTGAAATAATATGGTACTACTGTCCTCATCAACTATAGATCCTAAAACTAGTTTGTTGGATGGTTCCAACTGTTGTATTGTTCCTGCGCCTCCCTCTCCTCTGGGGATAATAAAAATCCTGAGTAGACGGATTCCTGTTCTTCTGTGCTATTCTCTCACTTCTTCTGAGATTCTCGTTTCCTCCCCCTATAGGTTCCCCTTGCCTATTACTTTCACCCCTTTCATGAAAGACATTTTCAGTGGTGTTGTTGTTACTTCTTCCTTTTATAATTGGGAGGGGATAGGCTCTACCTTCCTTGTATTCAGTTAAGTCTCTCTCTAATTTCCTAATTTTTTGATTAAGTACCCTAGAACAATGCTGGTCTACATCACTAAACAACTTGTCATAGTCCCTCTTAACTGAGCTAAAAGTTTCATCTTTTAACATATTTACGTTAAGCTCATCCAAATCTTTGAATAAAACAGTCATTTTGTTCTCATAGTCCATCACCATACATTTTAACATGTCCAAACCTGCTTTGTTAAAAATTTCACAAAGCTGGTCATATAAGACAGAACCATGTTGTACGTTGTTAGGGAACTTAAAAAACCTCAAGCCCTTAGGAATTCTCTGTACATTAATACATTGGTTTAGATAATCAACTTCCATCTGTTTGTTCTTAAAAGAATACAGTTTGTCTTTAAAGTCAAAAAACACATTTTCAAGATTTTTGTAATTATCATGAAGGACAGTACCTTTTCTGAAATTAAACTGTTGTTTTGTCCAAGATTTAAAATCAAAGGACTTTGTCTGCTCATTTGACCCAGAAGCAGCTTGGTTGTTTGTTTTAACTTGGTCAAAACAATTCGAATTCAAGTTACTATGATTACACCCTCTCTCAGCGTTCCTTGTAGCATTTCCAACCCCAACCACTTCAGCAAGTGTTCTGGGGGAATGGTTAAATTGTTGTTGATTCCCCGGTATCTGGGAAGCTGTTAGTTGTGTCCGCTGTTCAACCATTGAAGTCAATTGTGTCAATAGTGTTAAAATCTGTTTAAACTCAGCCCTAGTAACTGGGGCTGTGTCAGCATCTTCACAATCGGCTCTCCGTTCCTTCTGCCATGTGTAAAAATCGACCAAAAAACACCAGAACTAAGAGCAAAATCCAACCAAGAATAAAAAACACTTGGCACGACAGGACCCGGAAGCACGTAAACAAAGGCTTTCAAAATAAGCAGATGACGAAATCAAACAGCTGCTAGGTCTCCAAAAAGATCCTGACATGACATTTATTGTTTTACTCATTTTTGAATTTACAAAATCTTATAATAAGATATATGGAATGTCATGTTATATATTTGAAACTTAGGAAAGAAATGTTTTACAATGCTATTCAGTAACTCTAGGTTTCAATTTGGAGTTTTGATT
This sequence comes from Protopterus annectens, assembly GCF_019279795.1. Lineage (NCBI taxonomy): Eukaryota > Metazoa > Chordata > Ceratodontiformes > Protopteridae > Protopterus > Protopterus annectens. The sequence continues at coordinate 692,664,022 of NC_056741.1, forward strand.
TTACCCTCAAGGGTAAAGGGGTCACTGCATTTATTTGTGATTATAAAAATATTTTGCAGAATTGTTTTTTGCCACATTTTAACAGTTTGATTTGATTTTATGTTTAATATGGTATCTAGTTGCCAAGATTTTTAGAAAATGAATTATTTTTAATGATAATAAGAATGCATTTTAGAATTTCCTTATATGGTGATTTTCCTGTTGGGAAAGGTTCATAGGAAGTCATGTGATGATTCTGGAAGTATTTAATGTGAATGAACTTCCAGCAATGTTTTTTGCCTTGAAAAGCTCGCAAGTGGTCGAGTGAAAGCGCTTGGAAGATATTGTGGATTTTTACTTTGCCTTGTTATATTAAAGGATCTTTTTGGAGACCTAGCAGCTGTTTGATTTCTTCATCTGCTTATTTTGAAAGCCTTTGTTTACGTGCTTCCGGGTCCTGTCGTGCCAAGTGGTTTTTATTCTTGGTTGGATTTTGCTCTTAGTTCTGGTGTTTTTTGGTCGATTTTTACACATGGCAGAAGGAACGGAAGCCAGCGGCTTCACCCACACTCCGGCAGTACTGAGAGCCGATTGTGAAGATGCTGACACAGCCCCAGTTACTAGGGCTGAGTTTAAACAGGTTTTAACACTATTGACACAATTGACTTCAATGGTTGAACAGCGGACACAACTAACAGCTTCCCAGATACCGGGGAATCAACAACAATTTAACCATTCCCCCAGAACACTTGCTGAAGTGGTTGGGGTTGGAAATGCTACAAGGAACGCTGAGAGAGGGTGTAATCATAGTAACTTGAATTCGAATTGTTTTGACCAAGTTAAAACAAACAACCAGGCTGCTTCTGGGTCAAATGAGCAGACGAAGTCCTTTGATTTTAAATCTTGGACAAAACAACAGTTTAATTTCAGAAAAGGTACTGTCCTTCATGTTGATTACAAATATCTTGAAAATGTGTTTTTTGACTTTAAAGACAAACTGTATTCTTTTAAGAACAAACAGATGGAAGTTGATTATCTAAACCAATGTATTAATGTACAGAGAATTCCTAAGGGCTTGAGGTTTTTTAAGTTCCCTAACAACGTACAACATGGTTCTGTCTTATATGACCAGCTTTGTGAAATTTTTAACAAAGCAGGTTTGGACATGTTAAAATGTATGGTGATGGACTATGAGAACAAAATGACTGTTTTGTTAAAAGATTTAGATGAGCTTAACGTAAATATGTTAAAAGATGAAACTTTTAGCTCAGTTAAGAGGGACTATGACAAGTTGTTTAGTGATGTAGACCAGCATTGTTCTAGGGTACTTAATCGAAAAATTAGGAAATTAGAGAGAGACTTAACTGAATACAAGGAAGGTAGAGCCTATCCCCTCCCAATTATAAAAGGAAGAAGTAACAACAACACCACTGAAAATGTCTTTCATGAAAGGGGTGAAAGTAATAGGCAAGGGGAACCTATAGGGGGAGGAAACAAGAATCTCAGAAGAAGTGAGAGAATAGCACAGAAGAACAGGAATCCGTCTACTCAGGATTTTTATTATCCCCAGAGGAGAGGGAGGCGCAGGGAACAATACAACAGTTGGAACCATCCAACAAACTAGTTTTAGGATCTATAGTCGATGAGGACAGTAGTACCATATTATTTCAAGGTAAACAAATTAAATATAGGAAAGGCAATTTTACTATTTTTAATTACACTGACCTATCAATAACGGACAATTTTTTTAGTTTACTTTCCAAGGGTTTTCATTATGTTCCCCTTAGGCCTTCCCCCATAGTTACAACCTTGATTGATTTAAAACTTTTCATGAGGCAGCTTAATTTTAATTTATTGTTCAAAGATGAACGAAACTTAGAAAGGACCCTCACAAGAAAAAGCACCTTTAACCCCCCGGTTCACCCCACCATCAAAATTTTGAGGAGTTAGTTGAGACTGACATTAGGAAACTTAAGGAGAAAGATAATTGTGAAACATCTGACAACATTACTGAGGATGAGTTGACTCTAATTAAAAATCTTAAAATGGAGGGGTGTAGGGTTATGAAACCAGACAAGGGGGGAGGGGCCGTCTTGATGTACAACTGGGATTATGAGGCTGCCTTGCACATGGTGTTACAGGATACCGATCAATATGAACTTGTCTCAAAAATGAGATTAATATAGCTCAAGCTAAAATAAATTATTCATTATATGACTATTTAATGCAGAATGCTATTAATGAGAAGTTATATAACTACTTATTAGTAAAAACCCAAGGTTGCCCAGATTTTTGGAATTCCAAAGACACATAAGAATTTGAACCCCCTTAAATTTAGACCTATAGTTTCAGGAGGTGGAAGTGTCACAGAACCCTTAGCTAAATTTATCGACTTCTCCTTAAAACAACATGTAGAGAAAATTAAACACATATGTAAGGATTCATGGGACTACCTAAAAGGAGTGGATCAGAGTTTATTTTTACCTGAGATGTTTATGGTCACTGTTGATGTAGTCGATTTATTCCTAGTATTCCACACAACACGGGCCTGGAGTGGTTAGGTACTTACTTATCTAATGAAGTCCAACTGGGGGCCAAGTTCACTAACTTAATTTTGGAATTTATGGATTTAGTTTTAGAAAATAACTGCATTCATTTTAAGGGGGAATTTTATCGTCAGAAAAAGGTGTAGCAATGGGTGCCTCTTGTGCTTCCATGTGCAAATCTGGTATTATACCAATGGGAAAAGAAATACATTTTACTAGTACATGGTATCAGGACATCTTGTACTATAGGAGATTTCTGACGACATCTCCTTTATGTGGATGGGAGATGAAGGAAGTTTAATGGAATTTATGGATTACATCAACATGACCACCACATTTTTTAGGTTCACCTATAAGATCAGTAAACATCAACTTGATTATTTAGACATTTCATTGGTTAAGGACTATTCAAATATGTGTTTCCAGTATAAGATTTACAGGAAAAGCACTTTTTCAAATGCATTCCTAAATTATCACAGTGGACATCCCTTCTATCAAAAGAAGGCGATAGTGAAGGGTCAACTAATTAGGGCTTCACGAATGTCCAGCACGGACAAACTTTTCAATGAGGAAGTTTCCATTTTAAAGAGATTCTTTAATGAAAAATAATATCCGGAAGCCCTGGTAGAAGCACTAGTTACAGAAATTTCCGAGAAGAGGGCTAATAAATATCCCCCTTTATTGGGGATGGGTGTTAATGAGAGGTTACCAAACCCTTCAAAAGACATTTCACAGTCAAAAAATAGTTTTATACATACTTTCTCTGACAACTCAGATCAGATAGAGAAGATTATTAAAAAATATTGGCCCATTCTCAGACTTCAGGAAGATCTTAAGGATTCTATGCCCGGTTTCCCCTCTTTTGTTAGGAAAAGGGGCAAGAATTTGAAAGAACTTTTAGAAATTAGGTTAGAGGATCCACAGAATCAGAATAGAAAGAAATTAGGCACATATCCATGTGGGATGTGCAAGCAATGCCACGCTATGCTGAATTCGGGGTCCTTCTACCTTCCCTCTAGAAGATTCAAGTTCCACGCTAACAAACATTTTAATTGTGGATTTAAGGGGGTAGTCTATCTTGGATGCTGTGGCACGTGCCATGGTTTTTACACTGGGAAAACTGAAAGGGTGTTTAGGAGAAGGGTTTATGAACACTTCAATGACATCAATGTAAGGAAGGAAAGTAATGCCTTTTATAAACACTCTTTGACATGTAAGGACATGAACATAAAGTTTATGGTTTTGGAACAGGTACAACCGGATATAAGAGGGGGCAGTTGGGAGTCAAAATTAGAATACCGTGAGCTATTTTGGCAGCTCCGTTTAGATGCTACTAGATACCCAGGTCTGAATGACACCCTTAACATTAGTAGTGTTCTGAAATTGAGGCAAGCCCGTTTATAACACAGTTTGGTACAACATGACATTTATTGTTTTACTCATTTTGAATTTACAAAATCTTATAATAAGATATATGGAATGTCATGTTATATATTTGAAACTTAGGAAAGAAATGTTTTACAATGCTATTCAGTAACTCTAGGTTTCAATTTGGAGTTTTGATTTTACCCTCGAGGGTAAAGGGGTCACTGCATTTATTTGTGATTATAAAAATATTTTGCAGAATTGTTTTTTGCCACATTTTAACAGTTTGATTTGATTTTATGTTTAATATGGTATCTAGTTGCCAAGATTTTTAGAAAATGAATTGTTTTTAATGATAATAAGAATGCATTTTAGAATTTCCTTATATGGTGATTTTCCTGTTGGGAAAGGTTCACAGGAAGTCATGTGATGATTCTGGAAGTATTTAATGTGAATGAACTTCCAGCAATGTTTTTTGCCTTGAAAAAGCTTGCAAGTGGTCGAGTGAAAGCGCTTGGAAGATATTGTGGATTTTTACTTTGCCTTGTTATATTAAAGGATCTTTTTGGAGACCTAGCAGCTGTTTGATTTCTTCATCTGCTTATTTTGAAAGCCTTTGTTTATGTGCTTCCGGGTCCTGTCGTGCCAAGTGGTTTTTATTCTTGGTTGAATTTTGCTCTTAGTTCTGGTATATATATATGTACATACGAAGAGATGTACACATGGCCATATATATGTTGCACTATACAGATGTGTATACAGACATATGTATGAATATAAATGTGTATACACATGTAGACATATATCAACCTATTAAATGTATATATCCATATTCTTGTCATGTGTAAACCTCATGGTTGTGTATACCCTCCCAGATGTATCTCAGCGTATGTATCTGCTATGTGTACTTTATGATAAAACAACATATGTGATGCAACAGTCATATTAGTAACAAGTACTACACAATTATGGAAGTAAAGGCAATTGTTCAATACTAATCAATATGTGTATTGACAGATATATTGGAAAAACAACTGTTTTCACAATGGTCATGGCGTGGTGGTTAAGTGTTGTGACTATAGTGCACAGGGTTCTGGGTTCAAAATCTGCAAAGGCTGTTCATTTTGTTGCTGGGCAGGACAAGGGCTGTCAGATACAGAGTGGTTAAGACAGTTTTTAGCAGCTTTAAGCACATTTTCACGGGTTTGCGTGAAGCTTAGCCGTGCTATTATAACCCCTACTGGGTAATGATCCAACATATGGAATGTCACTGTAGACTACCATCTGTACAGCACATGTTAGTGAGGGCTCCTGACATGTAGTTATGGCAGACATATTGTTGTCAAATGTCTATCTGTCAAAACATTCATCCTACTACATAGCTACTTGCCAAGCTGATGTCTGTCAGCCCCTGTACAGATGTGCAGATGGCAGGTATTGAGCTTGGATATGTACAGGCAACCTTAGCTTGATTGGCACTGACATGTCTGCCCAGCTGTGTAAGAACTGGCACATATTGGAGATAACACCCCGTACGCACCACATGCCATGGGCACCTCCACTACACTACCACAGTCAACAGAACATGCTTGGGTACAGGTCTCCATCACAGACGCTAACCATGTGTTGTAAGGCATGTTGCATTAATGTCAACTTGATCACCTCAGTGGCCATGTGTAGGAGGCACCTGGAGGATTGGCTAATGCATGTCACTCTCACCCTGAGGGCCACTACAGTAGTGTTTGTCAATAGATTGCCTGCTGCCACATGGCAGGTGGCAAGATACCACTGTATGCACAACCCCTACACAACCCCATCTCTCCTTGGACAATAGCTAGGTGCACAGCTATGACCATCTGCAGCGATGCACCCAGTACTGACACATGTGTACATGTGCATGACTGAGTATAGCAGTGTCTGTGTGTTAGCACACCTGTACTTGGGAATTTCATGAGGGCCTTCACAAACACCACAACACCCATTGACATAGTCAGTTGTGGCTGCTGCTGTATGCGACATTGCATGTACCCTGTTAAGCTCCTCTCCATACCAGCTACATGTGCCTTGTAGTACCAGCACAACAGTGTTGTACAAATGGGTTGATAGGCATGGGATACCCATTGTGTTTTGGCAAGTGTGTGTATGTGTGGATGTCCGTATATCTGTAGGGTAAAGCATTCCAAGACCACATACTCCTATTACAATACCCATTGCCACACAGTAGTACAGATAGTGCTGTTACTGCCCATAGGTGAGGCATGCAATGCAACACCCTTATATGTGTGTGTGTACATTAGATGCATATCCCTGTAGTACCACTGTTGGGATATACAATGGGTTGTATCGCAGTCATGGCCAATATGTGATGGTGTTTATGTCAGAGTGTCATCATGGGTTTCAGGGAGTACAATGTCCACTGGGGGATGTGGGTGGTGTGTATACTGTCATTACACCAAGGTACACCTGGTATATGTCCCATGTACCAAGTTATGTTTACCACTGTTACCATCAACCATACAGGTAACTGATACAACAATCCAGGCCAGTTATGCATGTGCTGTGTGCAGCCTACCTGTAACACATTGGGCACACGGTCAAGATAGTTAGCAGCAATAGGCCCCGGTCTCTTGGATGTTTGTCTGCTTATGTGTCTGTTAATGTGCATATGAAGGTATGTCACTCTATGTATTGTCCATATACACCCATTACAACCCCCATTAGCATACTGTACATGTCTAGGGATGTTCTGCATGTAACATGTAACCTGGAACACACCTCAACCTAAACGCTGTATGGTGTGTGCAATGGAAGCCACACACTTCAGTGTTACTACATACCTAGGTAGGGGTCTAGTCCCACTGTTTCCAAGTAAGAGTGTGCGTGTATGTGGATGTGTCTACATCAGGTTGCAGATTATACATGCCCCAGTGGGACACCTGTCTATGTGGCACAGGCAATAACTGTTATACAAACCTGTGACATGTGTTCAGCTGTACCCCAGATATGTCACGGCCATGGTGTCACCACAGTGCCATACCCCATTGTGGAATATGACTGCAGACCATCCTTGTGCTGACACATGTACACCTACAACACAAATGGCTAACATTATGGAGACCACAATCAACAAATGTTACTAACAGCTATAATGCATCATTGCTGGGCTGCTACACTACCTGATATATATGCATTACACTTTACTCCTTACAACATGTTACACTGCAGTACTGTGGTACACTGTAGTACAGTCACCGTGTGCATCAGAAAAATATTAGCCTGTCCCTGCATCGATGGTATGGATGACAAGGATGTGGCACAAGTATCATCATATGCACAAGGTGTGTTGTTTGTTTGCCAGAGGCCGAAGGTGGGCCATACATTTGAAACCATATGTGGGGGTGACGGGTGTAATGAGGGGAACTGGGCATGGTGATCTGGTGTGTGTAGGTATGGAGTTGCCCTAGGTGTGTTCGTATAGTGTGTGTGTATGCATGCACACAGTGCTATCATGTGGCTGCCCTACACAGGTGTTTATAGATAGCTGCAGACCATACCTAGCAGAGTGTGCAGTTCACTGCCTCCGGCCACAGACATGTGGACTGTGCCTGCCAGGGTTTCCATGGGCACGTCCTGGTACAGGCCTCGATGTGCTACTCTCACCTGATGATGACAAATATCCACTGGAACCAGTTCCCTCCTGGGACTCGCCAGGACCACGTTCTCATGGCCTGCTGTGGTGTGGACAGTGCCCCCCCCCCACAGTGCCGGAGCTGGTACTGCCACTACAGGAGCCCCTTGGTGTCCTAGCATGTCCATGTTGACTGCCAGCTGTTGGCGTAGGCTGTCACCTTACTCCCACCACATATTCAAGCACTGACAGACCACTGTTGATGAGGGCCATCATCTCACCAGACTGTCTATCCATGAGCTCAATTAATGCACGGATGGCACCAGACAGTTCCCGAGAGTTGTCACTTGCAGATGTGAGAGCAGCCCTCTGCAGCCTCAGCCCCTGTCTGGTGTAATGTTCCATATGTGCCTGCACCACCATGACAGCCTGAAACATGCACCTGCTGGTACCAGCTGTGTTGCATCTGCTAGGGGCATGATGACCAGTGGCCCTATCACAAGCACCCTGGGACATCTGCCTATGTGGTGCCCTGCCAGACATCCAGCTATGCCTCTTGTGACCAGACAATGCAGGCATGGTGACCACACCTTCCTGTGCACTGCCACCAAATGCCAGCTGTCCCTCTGCTATGGCCACTGGTGATGGGGTATGTATAGGAACTGAAACTGTGTGCGGGGTTGGGGTGGCTAAAGGGGGATGTCAAATGATGGTGCTGTTTCAGCCCCTGACAACCCCACCTGTGCCTCAACAGTACTATCATCATCTTCGGTGTCTGTATGGACACCAACATCAGATTGCATGCAGGAGGGACCCTGACGCACCTCGCCACCTGTGGGGGAAAGCAATAAATGCACTTTAAAACCTGTACAGCATTGCAAAACAGTACACACACACACACACACACACACACACACACACACACACACACACACACACACACACACCACCTTAATACCTACCTGTCCATGACTTTACAGACAGTCCCACGTATATTTCCACACTTGGTAACATACACTCATTGATACCACTCATGAAAGTATCAGTACTCTAAATGCCTAGACAAGTGATCACAACACAAGACCTGTTACTACATTACCTGCCTGACCTGTGTGTAGTGGTTTTAGATGGCCTCACTGCTGTCATTCAGTGTTCACCCTGTGTATGTCCAGACATCATGAGCATGGTCCCATATGTGCAGGCTGCTATGTTCACTCCATAATATCACACACTGGAGTGTCATGTGTATGTATTGCTCAGTACATGCCTGATATGCTGCTCAGTCAGCCTATCATGTGACAATTGTAATATGTGGATACACTCCCTGGTGTTGACTAGTAATTCCCCAATATATTTGTAGTGCTGCATATGTGGGTTGTCGGTCACCTCTCTGCTGAATGCGATATTAAGGGTATACCTGGTGTCTACCTACCCTCTCAATGCCTGTTCCATGCTACATACTTTATTATGCTATCAGCTGTCCTGTGATTACATACATGACAAGTATAACTAGGCATGCTATGTGGCAGTCCATGTCCATGTACTGCACTATTCCAAAGGGAGGTACTGCTGTATGAACAACCCCACAATCACACATGTGCATACATGGCCACCCACACAAACACAGACACATGCACACATGCATCCTACATGCATCAACCTCCCTCCACTTCACCAAAGTGACCCTACAGACAAACTAACTACCCACCAAGATGCACACACACACACATACAGGTGAGGTTGCACAATAATAGTACACACAGTCCTCCTATTACCCATTTGTCAACGAGCATAACATATGGTACACAACAGCATGCAGTGCAGCTATAGTCAATCCATGCTAGCAACAGTATACATGTGTGTGATGCATGTGCTGTGTCACTAGGTGATTACCCTTCCCCTGGATATCACTGCACCCATATACACCATATTGCTGTGCACCTGTACTGTACCCTGCCATAAACTGTGCACCACACCCCACAGTTGTACTACCCATTGCTGGATGTGTAGTACTGTGTCGGTTATGTCAGCTTACATGCTCATAGCCCCTATGGTTTTCAGCAACACATACCTGGGATGATATGTGGACAGATGTCATTTGTGAATCCCTGATGTCTGATTTACAGCTCTCAACATCAGAGGACCATGTATGACCAATCCAATACTATTACACTGACAACCATCAGAGCATACCATGGCTATGGGGGGTGTACACACCCTTATTGATATGATGCAGCATTCCTTGATCTGCCATGGGACCATATCACTGCATATATTAACAGAACATGAGCCCGGTATGTGACATATGTCCTGTACTTTTACATGCAGTGTCTACAAAATGTGTTGGGTGTGCAGATGCTGACCCCAATGTATACTCTCTGTGTGGGGATATGTGTGCACACCCTTATCATGACGGTTTGTTGCACCTATTTTTATGTGTACTACAGCACTCACTACTCCTGGCAGGAGTATACTAGCGTGGGCCATCTGCATTTGCCAGTGATTGCAAGGTCTACTCATGTACACATCCCTTGGTGTTCACACACTGCTGTCACTATTGCTGTGGGGGTAGGGTTACATCTGCCGCAGTTCCTGAACCTGGCTATGTGCAGATGCACCCATTCTTAGCATCCTTAGGATCCCTGCTGCAGTGCACTGATGTGTCATGCTGACACCCCCGCCCACCTTCAGCCTTTTTGCAGATGCTTGACAAGTAAGGCCCACACATGTGTGTCAGTTTGCAGTGTCCCATACACTGAACACCACATGTTACACCCTAATGCTTTCTGATAATGTGGACCACAGTAATATGCTATGCCATAGTGTAACTCTGCAACAGTTGCCAGTGTCCTACAGGTATATACACTGATGTTGCACTGTTTATGGGTGTTGTTCCAAACATGTCCTTACTGTAGGCCTTGTCTCCCACCATTATGTTACTCCCTGTGGACACATTTTACAATGACAGGATGTTAGTTATCTTGCAGGTGTCTGACATACACTTCCAATACCTCATCATGGTCACCACTGTACATGCACATGTACAACATGCATTCAGGGTAGGCATGTTAAATGTGTGCATGGAATATACCATAGCCATTATATGCCCAGTATATTGGAAAGCATATACATAAACCATACTCACCAGCTACACGCTGCTGTCTTGGTGGTATACCGGAGAAACCTACATAAGAGGGTGAGAGATGAAAAGTCAGTGGCCACACCTGTGGCATTGCTACAGGGTGGGTGCAGCATTACAATACATCAACAGTATATATCCACAATACTACCACATATGCACACCTGTTTATCACTACTAAGCAGCAACAAACTATATCTATGACATGTCAGATATGCATGATCTACCTGTACAGATGCAGATGTATACGCAACAGTGGTCTACTGATGTGCCCTGTGGCCTTACCTGCACATTCCTCGGCTGGTGTGTGGGTATCACCCACCTCCACAAAGGTATCCGGCGGTTGGTGGCTATGCGGACGAGCAGGTGCCATGAGGCTGGCTAGCCACACGTGTCGGGGGAGGTGGATGGCATGCCCCCCCCCTGTGGTGAGGTGATCCCCCTGGACTGCAGCAGCATTCCGACGGGCATTGCGAAGCAGGTCAGAACAATGATGCCGGTGCAGTCTGACATCATTGACCCTGTGGACTAGGTCATTCCACAGGGTGGCCCGCTCCTGCAGATCATGGGTGGCCCGGCCAAACAAGACAGGGTAGTGCTGTATTAGGTCCACCACCACAATGTCGTTCTCAGCAGCTGAGTATGCTGGAAGCCTTCCATGGGACATCTTGCCTGAAAGACATAAAGATGGACACAGGTGTGAGCAAATCATGCAGCAAAGTTACCACAGTTCTTAATAGACATCACTGTCACTCCCATCACATCAGTGACAACAAACTGTACACACAGCTCAATAGGTATGGCTACAGCTTTCCTACCAGTGGGGCAGATATTGGATTGTACCAAACTTTGTGTAATGTATTTGTAGCCATTTTCCTTATGTGGACAATCATTACTGGCCTGTTACAGACTATTCACCTGCATGGCATTGTCAGAGCCACTATGGTTCCATATATGCCTGTGGTATGCTTGCTATGTGGTTGCTGCACATCTTAAATTCTATGTTATAAGGGTTATCTATGCATGCTGTTGGACATGTTTCGGGATTGTGTAGATTATTACTACTAACATATGTTCTATAATAGTTATACAATAGCATGTATATGTACTATTGGCCAGCAGAAACACCTCTCCAAACTCATCTGCCCATGTTACCAGGCCACATCACAAGTGTGACCCAAACTGGGGCCTCCTCATGTACTGGTCAAGCAAAACCTTCAGGTGGAACCAACTCAGGGGATGTTGTCCCCCCTGGGGATACACACAGACATGATCTTGTCCTCTGAGGTCAGTTCCAGGGTCTGTTCCATAATGGGCTCCACAGACACATGTGGGATGTGCTACATCACCTTGAGGCACCAAGTACACATTCACAGGGCCCACATGCTCCTCCTGCTCAGCCACCAGGCCAGGCACCTTCGGGACGTGGACTGCTGTTGTGAGTAGCAGTGGGTGGGAGGTTGTTCCCATTGTGTCCATATTGGGACCCATGGGGCGCCCACATCACAGACCACACACACACACCATCCACGGTGTTTACCCACCACATGTGTCATATACCACCCCTGTAGGCTGTCCTCTATATCTACCAACCCTGATCACCTCCACAACTATACCTGCCATACTTCCCCATACTCCCATTCCATACTTCGCAGACAAGGGCAATGTGGTCCCAACAAGAGGTTCACATGTGACATACCTGTCCATGTTGCACACACTGACAGCTGTAGATATCTGTGTGTATTATTATGTGTGCTGTTCCCTCACACATAGCATGCAGCACTGTGGTGGTAGTATAGGGGACGTATTTACATACATATGTTTGTGTGTGTGTTTGTATATATGTAGACATATGCATATAGGTATATATCTATATATATGTAGATATATATGATGTATATATGTGTTTATATATATGTCTACACATGGGTATCTGTATATTTGTGGACATACATGTAAATATATATATATATATATATATATATATATATATATATATATATATACACACACATATGCAGACCTATATATGGGGTACATTCAGACATCAGGTCCACAATCTCACAACACCTTCCTGCACAGCTGCACTGTTCTGCCTTGCTACAACACAGACGGGTGCCCCATATAGACACAGCCTGACATTAGGGGGGATATATGTAGGGTCAGATTGCAGATAACCCTATTACACACCTATGGCATTCCTGCATGCTACAATACAGGTTAACCTGAGTATCCTGCAAAAGGTGGACTGGGGAACCCATGTGTCCATCATTATGGCATTCCTTCCACCACCAGCTATTGGCCACAGTAATACACATACTTCCCATTACAAAGCACACACTGTGATAGCTTACATCTTATCAGTCAGTGCTGCTCTGCACAGTTGACAGGTATGGCCCACTGCCCACAGGGACAGACTCTATTGTCCTTAGCAGTTGTTCATCTGAACATCATTACAACAACACCTGATGGCACATATAAATCATTCCACATCATCTATACCTTTATTATGGACCAAGTACTATGGTCAATTACACGCATATATACTTCACATACCTGTTCTGGGAATGAAGTCTCCTCTGGATAGTTTGCTGGGTGTTGTTTTTTTTTTGTGGGGGGGGGGTTGCCTCTCTCTCTCTCTCTCTCTCTCTCTCTCTCTCGCTCTCTCTCTCTCTCTCTATCTCTCTCTCTCTCTCTCTCTCTTCCTCCCTCCCTCCCTCCCTCTCTCTCTCTCTCTCTCCCACTATCTCTCCCTTCAGTAAATAGATTGAGCTGCTCTGAATAGATTGCAGCATGGATTTTGTAGGTAATGCACATGATCAGGTGATGTCCTCTGCACCAGTCAGTGTCCTCCACTTGCTACCTACATGCAGCATGCTGTGTAGTACTTCCAATTACCACTTTCATGACAACCAACTACTATAAATCCCTATATCAAGTGGGTGTGATCCCTTTACCTTTCCTGTATGGTGGACATCCTTCCTGTGTGTGGGCAGCAGTGTTACAGACAGCAGGTAGCAATACCTCTTACAAGAGAACCTGCACATGCAGGCCAGCTACATATTTGTATGGGGTTCCAGAACTACAGACAGAGTGTGCGTAGTGCTGTTGTATGCATTGTATAGCAGCAGTGTTACAGGGTCTGTGTGTACATACTAGTTTAACTTGGAATGCAGTTTGTCTGCATAGATTTAAACTGTGGGCCTATCCACTTGATGGCCAGATGTGTGCCTATTATGTTTTTTCTGTCCACCACACTGGTCTTGTGTCAGATATATCACTGGCAGTGTGTGTGTTGAGTGCTATCAGTACATGGCTATATCCATGTCTGTTTAACTTCATATTCCTGACTAAGGGTATGTTGCAGACTATCCTGTAATGCCAGCAACTTGCTTAGTGTATGACAACAGTATTTCACATATGGGCCTGTGTTCCAGCCTCTGTCCTCCACCTACATACCAGGCTTTGTACATATAACATGCTGTCAGGGGTTGTTATGTAGTGGGCTGTGAGTATGTCATGCTGCCATTTCTGCCACCAGTCCACTGCTGTTGTGGCCCCCACACATATTGTGGTCTGGGTCCATATATGTGTAGGCTTCATCTACACAATACATGTGTGCCCTTATGCACTCCAGAGGCCAGTGTATGTAACAGTTGTATATAGCCCTGTATTATTCAGTCTTTGGGGGGGATGTACCATAACTAACCTAGGCTGTTACAACATGTGGGGGTATCAGGGGTAAGTTGCCTTTAGGTATCTGGATGTACATTACCATATAATTCACCTTGGGTAAATGCAAGCCTACTGCTTCCTGCCATACAGATTGTTCTGTTTGTCAGTGTGTTTGTGATGGTGTCAGTTATGCCTTGTTATGTAAGAGATACATCCCATTGTGAGAACTGAGGTCTTTACCCTCTAGTGATTGTGTATAGAGTGTAGTTAGAGGCTGCTGGACTATACATCTGCATTACTTACTGTTGATTGAGTGTTATCCTGTGGCCCAGTCTGTCTTTACTATTGTACTACTTGAAAGCCTCGGCCTGGACAGCATCATATGTTAACCTTTCCAGACTACTATACTAATATAACTATTTCGCAGTTGCATTACTCTGCTTATATGTATGTCAGAGTTTAAACAGCTATATGATATAGCATATACAACTGTAATAGTACAAATAAAGCTTGTCCATGTATGCAAACCTGTGTGTGTTGTTATATCTTTTGACCTCTCTGTGGGTATATGTTGCAGGCAACAATTTTCATTCATATGGGTGGCTCATACAGTGTCCAGTTGGTCAGGTGGCAACTGTAGGTATAGTGGCTGTTCCGTATTGTGTGCACGTTCTACATATGTATCATCCTATACATATCTGCGTGTGTGTGTGTATGTGTAGTTACATATATATCTACATATATGTATGTACACATATATATGTATCAGCATATATGTGGCTGTGTATATGTATCTTAGGAATATTGATTGCTTATACATTGTACATTCCCTATGGTAGCCAGACTGTACTGCATGATATGTTACCGATACCAGTCTGACATCATACAGGTGGGATGAAGTACTGTTAACATCTTGTGCTCATGTTGTGTCAGGTCCTGGTTATGGGATTTGCAACAGTTGGTATTGTATTTCAGAGCAGATGTGTTTGGCTGTGCGGTGGGGAATATCTATATGTACAAGATGTATGTTGTTTGGGCCCCCTCATCCCCATTAACAGTGCATGTGGGCATATATGTTTTAGTTAGATTCTCTTTTATATATATCAATATATGTCTGTATATATCTATATAGATATATATTTATGCTTACATATATTTATTGCTGTATATATATATATATATATATATATATATGTATATATACACATATATATATATATATATATATATAAATAGATATGTGTATATCTATTCATATATATATATATATATATATATATATATATATATATATATATATAGATAGATATATATATATATATATAGTTATATCTATTTAGATATAAATATATATATATATATATATATATACACACACACACACACACACACACACACACACACACACACACACACACACACACACACACACACACATCTACATGTTTAAATACATTTCCTATACTGTTGAATGACTATGCTGGATGATATGTTTGTGAAAACATCAAGGTTATGTATATCTGAAATGGCTTACTTTGGCTATGGTGTGCAGGGTCCTGGGTTTGTGCCTTGCAAAGGCTGTTTATTTTGTTGCTGGGCAGAATAAGGGCCGTTGGGTGCAGAGTGATTAAGGCACTTTTAAGCAGTTGTAAGTGGGTGTGCATGGGTTTGCATGGAGGTAAGCAGTGCTAACTTCCAGTTACAGTTTCTCATACTCAGTTAGCTTCTAAATTGTTTAACCTGTGTAGGCATTGATTACCCCCATGCAAACAGGCTTAAACCCACTTACTGCTGCTTAAAAGTGCTTAGTCCCACTTACCCCCGTGCTGATTTCTTTAAAAGAAAAGAAAAAAGGGTTGATTGCAAAGTGGTGAAAAAGGGGCACAAAGAGGGAAGGACAGTAGGAAATATAGCTAGGGATGAGCAGGAGAGTGTAGGGAAGGTCCATAGCTGCCCATTTGTTCTACAGCAACAGCTGTGCATATACACTGATTTGGATGTAGATTTGGACACTCAAACCCCTGAGAGATGGATGAGGACAACAATTATATGTTGTGATGCCAGTTAGACCAGATTACATGTGTCCAGTGGACATGTGTATGAAATGGACAGCTATGTATGGGGCAATTTTTTGGGGGAAATAGATTGCCTTTTTTTTAGGTGTGAGTGAGATGTTTGGGAGGGATAGTAGGTATATTTGGGGAGGTAGGCTGGGTAGGTTAACAGACAAGACAAACAAGATGCATACAGGGGTGTTATATGACACATGTGGGGGTAAACAACTTGATGGGGAGGGGTGTTGGGAAATCAGAAGCCCATGAGCACCCTAGTGGAAACAGTGTTACTGAGGTTCCCACCCATGGGCAGTCACCACTGCACCTTCACACCCCGAAAGTGGCTGTGCTGGGGGCTGAGAAGGAGATCCAGGCTGACCCTCTAGTCATGACATGCAGCCCTCGAGCTGGCATAGCAGATCTCTGACCTCCCTGCTGAGCTCACTATGCACCACGACCCGGACCTGGCGACGGGTGACAGGTTTCTGTCTGTGCTCACTCCCAGGGGGGCGAGCCCCATCCCCTGAGGCAGTTCCACCCAAAGGTGGTGCAAGATCAATGGACAAGAAGATCCCAGGTTGGGCCCCAGATGTGCTGGTGTCTGGTGCCACGGCTAGCTGAGGTGGGACAGGTGGGTCCACTTTGACCCGCATTCTCATACGTGCTATGGTGTTTATGGCTTATCAACATATGTGGGTTAGTAAAAGTTAATACATTCCAGGATTAAGTATAACAGCATGCATAGATATTCCCATAAACCCAGACACCAGATATGGAACAGTTGCATAGCACACGGAGCACATGCATATATGGGACCACAGTGGTAATAACAACATGCAGGTACAGTGATGGCACCATGCCACCAATGTTGGAGTATTTCAACATAGCACATGCATAGAAACAGATTTATATAATTATCAAACAATAGTGCATATGTCCCAAAGGGCGGGCACGGTGGTGCAGCGGTTAGCATTGCTGCATCACAGCAAGTGGTTCTCTGATTCGATCCTCGGCTGGGGTGCCTTCTTTGTGGAGTCTGCATGTCCTCCTCATGGTCGTGTGGGATTCCTCTGGTGCTCTGATATCCTCCCACATCCCAAAGACATGCTTTAGGTGGATCAGACAATCTAAATTGGCCCTAGGTGTGAGTGTGTGCGTGTGTGTGCCTTCTGTGGAAGGTTGAGCACCGGGCTGGCAACTCAACACTGTAAATCTCCACTGCCAATCATGAGCAGACAGGTGATCAGCTGTGGTGACCCCTAACCGGGAAAAAGCCGAAAGAAGAAGTACATATGTCTCAACATTACAGTGGTATTATCACGTACCAGTTGAGGTGGGTATTTAGTGTATTGTTGGAGATATGGTGGGGAGAGAAAGATGTCAATTAACAACTAGTATATTCCTGTAGTTTGCATGACTTTCCTAGTCAGTGCTATTATCTGTACCTTACAAGTATTACTACACTATCCTATTGCCTTAGTTTGGACAGTGATATGGCTGTTGACAACTATATACATGGACTGTTTTTACCTGCAGTATACACTTCTTACCTGGTATACTTGTGGAGGAATTGTTTGTTAACACTAACTGTTTCTACAAATACTCCCAGATTCCAGGTTGATGTTATGCACATACCTGTCCATCTCTTTTTGTACAGACTCTGTTCATGTCTTGACCACATGCAGGTAAACCAGGGCATATGTATACTATTGCCCTATTCAACCTTTAGTGACTTACAACACTGTTAATCTGGATTTCCTAGATAGTTATATTATGTAGCACAGTGTGGTTAACAGTGATCAGTGATACCTTATTATTCAGAGCAACTGCAACACCCACAATGCCATACAATACCAGAGTAAGCAGTACCAGTACAGGGTATCAAGCTTTTATTTCTCGGCACAGTGTTTGTATTTGATGATGTACCTGTGGGAGCAATGTTTGTTAGCACTACCTGAATGTTGCCATACAAAGTACCAAATTTCACATTAGTATTATGCACATACATCTCACTCTGTTACTGTACACACTCTGGTCACAGCTTGACAACATGGGGATGTAGATGGGACATAAGTGGCTTATTACTCTCATAACATTTTGAGGAGTTGCTAGTGTGACAAGTTTGTTCTTATAGATGTGTGACAATCAGTTGTATTTCTTGTTTGCTGCCTGTACATCAGGGATCATGCCACTGATTTCCCAGGGGGACAGAGTGACAGGCAGCATATATGGGTCAATTTACTGGACATTCTGGACATATATGTACAGTTGTGGGGTATGATTCTGTATGCAGACTACTACCTCTCCCATGATTCAAATCCATGGCTGCGTGTGCTAAAAATACAACAGTTCACATCTCAGTTGCATGTGCTATTCAGATTTTGTTGTATGTCTTTTCATTGTTTTCTGCCTATGTCTCTCTCAGTTGTACTAAATATCTTCTGGGGATTACACCAGTCATATACAGACATTCCTACACATTTTATTTATGTTGCACAGTGTGGGTAACAGTGCTTAATACAACAGTACTATTAAGTGATTGCAAATCTACATTACCATATGAAACCAGAGTAAACACATGCAGTCCAGCAATTAGACCTTTATTGTCTGGCTATTGTGCTTTTATTTACATACAAACTATATGAGACTCTTTCTGCCATATTCTCTAGTGTATGTAGCACTTGCCTTAAACAATACAGGTTTTATACTGGCAATTAACTTGCTAATACATTTAGATTTATTTTCTGTGACAGCGCATGCAAGAGTATTACTAACCTGCCTCACGTCGTAACCTCTCCAGGTGACATCCATGGGCATCCTTGTTCGCGGCCTGCTCACTTGCCACTGTGAAGGACATAAGAGGAATATTTAGTCATACCTATCCATAATATACATGAACTGGCAATTATTAAACAGGTAGTGGAGTGATACTTACACACAGCTGGGACCTCCCTTGCCATCCTAGCCTCTTGGATCCACTGATCCAAGAGATCCCCCTTTCACCACATCAGGTCAACATAGAGATGCCTGACTTGCTCACCAGTCCCGGGTATGCCAGTGGCACTGATGAGGTCATGGGCGAGACAGTCCCAGGCTTCCGCTTTATATTGGGAACCCTGGTACTGGCCCTGCAGCAGTCTCTGCTCATGGTCTTTGACAAGGAGTTCTGCCATGACTCTGGACTCCTGGATGTCCCAGCACTGCACCTGAAAGCACACTCCCTCTCCCATTCCTGACATGGTCCCTGCAAGGGGAAGCTACAACCAGTTATGAGATGTATTCCCACCTGTTGGGTTTAAGTAGGGCTGATTTCCCACACTTTGCCGTAATTGGACGGTTTTGAAAAAGCTAAGCTATGGGCAAACCTGCTTACCTAAGGTCGGCATTGTTATACCACTGGGAAAATTGAGTTAGCTGGCCTACACATTGCTAACACATACTAAGTTGGCCTGTGCAATGCATAGTGTTGATTTATATTTACTTTGCATTATATTTGCTTTTTGGCATTGATTTATTATTCATTACATGTTATATATATGTCTGGTATCCATGATTCATGTGCACGTACACTGTATGGGGTCCTTGTGTTTAATAGGGGACTTCAACATTCTATTACAATTACACCTCAAATCTGGGCTTACTTCAGTACTCCAGGTCACATATTTATGTTATGTAGTAGGTTATAGAACATATGACTGTATACTGATTCCTTTCACATGTTCAGTTTGATTTTACTATAGTGAGGATTTGTTTGGTGATACCTCAGTCTTATGCACTGCTGTGATGGCTTGGTGGTTAACTACTGTGACTATAGTTTATAGGGTCCTGGGTTCAAGATCTGCAAGGCTGTTTATTTTGTTGCTGGGCAAAACAGCGGCTGTTGGATACAGAGTGATTAAGGTACTTTTAAGCACTTGTAAGCAGATTTGTGTGGGTTTGCGAGAGGGTAAGCACTGCTAACCTTTGGTTAAATATGCTTACAGAGAGTTAGCTTCCATATTGCTTAACCTGTGTACACATTGCTTACCCACAAGCAAACAGGCTTAAACCCGCTTACTGGTGCTTACATATGCTTACTTCCACTTACTACTGCTTAATAGTGCTTACACTTGCTTACTAGTGCTTACTCCCACTTACCACTGCAGTAATTTAGACAGTAATGTCTAATGGTTCTTGGGAAGGTGGGGGATTTGGAAGCTGTATGGAGTCCTCATTCATTACACATTTTACCTTCCATTTGTATCCCTGATTCCTGTGTACATATACTGTATGGGGCACATGTGATTATCTGTGGACTTTGCAACGCTACGACACTGACACCTCACATCTGCATGTAATGCAGTACTCCAGTTCAC
Source organism: Protopterus annectens (assembly GCF_019279795.1). Taxonomy (NCBI): domain Eukaryota; kingdom Metazoa; phylum Chordata; order Ceratodontiformes; family Protopteridae; genus Protopterus; species Protopterus annectens. The sequence goes on from NC_056741.1 coordinate 692,684,763, forward strand.
AAATATATGTTATTTAGTAGGTTATGCAACTAAAAATATTGGTCATAATGTGATTTGACATGGAAAATGTAATGTGCTGTAGTGGGACTCGAACCGGGAATGACTACTCGTAAGGCGAATGCTCTGCCCAGTACACTGTTGCTATAGTGCTTCATTTGAATATATCTTGCTTTTTATTCAGTTCTGCCATTTAAGCTGCATTAACCGTAGCTAAGCGATGGGTAAGCCTGTGCACCTATGGTTAAATTTAATCTGTTTCATTAAAAAAAGTATCTTTATATTTTTAGTGTTAACTATTGCTCCTGTACACATGGGAGGATGTTGCTGCAGGTATGCATACACCTATGAGCGGTCTCACTCATTCTTTTAGGGCTTTCCGCTTTTCTTCATTGAATGGGCATGTATATTCTGAGAGCTCTGCTCTCAGACACGCCCCCTGTACTCTTACACACTCCATGTAAGATTAGGAGCTCAGGCAGCACGCCTTCATTAATATGCATGGTGCACTGCCATCCTGCTCCTAAACAGACACTTCCATGCAGGACTAAGCTAGTCTTGCATGGAAGAATAGTAAATCCGGGGGAATGCAATGTAGATGAGGAGTGACATAAATCTTCATATAGGTTCAGAGATTCATAGGTGGGTACTAGGCTGTTGGCCCAAGGGCCTAAGTAAGCCTAGCTAACAAGGTTCCCTGGCTTATGCCACCCAAGAAAGTTAATTTCCTGTGCCCCTGTCGAGCAGAGCCACATAAGTGATCCCGGGGTGTATTTCCTATTTCCCATCCACTCATCAAGATTTATCTTGAAGAGTGCTAATGAGGAACTTTGCTTGACATAGATGGGGTAGCTTGTTCCAGAGTATAGGAAGTCTCTGGGACAGGAATCTATCCCTCCAGCATGTCCTGTTTATTGTGGTGACAAGATTTAGGTCCCTAGAGCATGTAGCTTGGAGGGATTGAGATTTCTTTAAGTCTAGCATGTCCAACAGCTATGGGTTTAACATAGCTTCTTATGTTAGGCAGAGATCTCCTAGGAGTAGGCGATATGCTACAGAGTAAAACTGGAGTTTTTTGAGATGGTCAGTGTAGGGCATATGTTTGAGGCCAGTAAATCCTCTTTGTGACATACTTCTGTGGCCTTTCCAGCTGCTGCAGATGTCTTGTGAGGTACATTCCAAAAGGGCCGTTGTACTCTATAATGGGTCTAATGATTGCTGAGTAGAGGGGAACAATGACCTCTTTTTTTCTGGATGAGAACCCTTTTGTGATGAGGTGTGCCACATAGAAGGATTTCCTGACTACTGTGGCGATGTGATTATCAAAGGAGAGACTACTGTCCACCTGGGTCCCAAGGTCTCTTATCACACATTTGGCGTTAAGTAGACTACCGTTTTTTGTGGTAGTTCATGGGTACAGAGTTTTTACCAAAGGAGATGACAACGCACTTTTTGACATTAAGCCTGAGGCCATGTCTCTAACACCAGGTATCTGTCTCAGTGAGGTCCTTCTGTAGGATGTCCACATCATTTGGGGACTCGACTATGGCTCCTAATTTGCAGCCATCTGTGAACTTCATTAGCCAGAGACCTTCTGTGTTAGCCTGTACTTCAGAGAAGTAGATACCAAACAGGAGAGGTCCCAGGACTGAACCCTGTGATACTCCACTTGTCACTGGTTTGAAGTTAGATTTGGAGTCTGCAACTTTTACAGTGTGGGTTCTATCAGTGAGCCAGTTGGCAACCCATCTTATGATGTAGGTATTTTTACCTAGTTTAGTGAGTTTAGCTATAATTCTAGAATGGGGGATGGTGTCGAAAGCCTTGGCGAGGTCAAGATAGGCTGTCTGAACCACTTTACCCTCGTCTACAGCTTTGGTGACTGCTTCATGTCAGGACCAAGCCAGGACTATGCATGCTTTTTTATGGACTGGCACAATTCCCTGAGTCATATGCTAATGAAGTATGTTTTACATAATTTGCGATTCATAGTCTTATTTTCCTGCTTTTACCCACTGGTTGCTGATGTGCTATATAAAGAGAAGCCTTGGAAAATCTGTCATAGTTGCAGTTGATGAAACTGCTTTCACTTGCTGCTAGCTTTGCTATTTCCATGTCTGAGCTGCTTGTCATGGCTTGGCTAAAACTGCTTGCCCCCAACAGTGCTCACTGACCAAAAAGGCAAAAATATAAGCAAAGGATATCTCATTATAACTATAATAATCATGAAATCCTTGATAGATTCAGAGTTAACAGGGACATTATAAGGGTCTTAGGGTATATCTTTGACCCCCATAGTGGCACTGGAAGAATGCATGGACATCTCCCTGTGGACACCAAGGTATGTAAAACCTTACTAAACTTGGCACTGGGACCTTCCAGAGACAGGCTGGGAATGTCTTGGGGATCTCACAAGCTTCTGCCTTGGAGATACTGCAGTAGTTCCTGGATGTACTCTTGTCAAGTTTAGATGGGTATATCCATTTCCTCGTGTCATGTCAGGACCAAGCCAGGACTATGCATGCTTTTTATGGGCTGGCACAATTCCCTGAGGTACTTGGTGTGACAGATCGCACCCATGTTGCAATTAGGGCCCCTCCTGGTCCACAGGGGGAGCAGTACTGCAATATTAAGGGCTACCATTCCATCAATTGCCAGATAGTGTGTGATGCATGGGGTACATCACAAATGTCACTAACCTTCATCTTGACAGTGCTCATGATTTCCATAGAAGGCTCACTCTACTACCTCTTTCTGCATGGTAGGATGCCCACTGGCCATCTTGTTGGTAAATGGAAAATAATTTGTTTTTGTTTATATTGTATTTAAGTAGTTATTCATATTAAAATGTATTGCTAAATACTAAACTTTTTTTTTTGCCTTTTCTCTCTCTTTTTTTTCTTTTTTAGGTGATGTTGGATATCCACTGTAGCTATGGCTCAAGTCACCAGTAAGAAATACAAGTGAACCTGAAAAACAGACATATAACACATCCCTGTACTTGACCCACATTGTCATTGAAAGGGTCTATGGCCTCCTGAGAAGCCATTTCTGTTGCATAGATGCATCTGGTGGTGACCTTCAGTTTGACCCAGCTACTGCATGCAGAATGTTTACTGCATGTTGCATTCTGCAGAACATGATCATGAACCACTCTAGAGATAAAGTTATCCATGCTGTCACTACGGCTCCAAGTGCCAATTGAAATATGAGTAATGAAGACCAGCCAGCAGTAGTGGTAATGAAACCCATGTGTCAGACTTGTGCACAGCATGTGGCTGGGCAGGAGAAGAAGAGACTTACAGTCCACAAGTACGGACTATGGCATTCAGGTTAGTGTTTCCTTTATTGAAAAATACACACAAAATATAACAGATGCATGTAGTGATATCTGTGGGCTATGGTGTGTGGTGCATGGCCTGCTGTCACTGTGCATCTGACATTCTCACTCATATTAAAATATGTTTTATTATCTTTTAGAAAAGGTACTCCTTTTATTATCACTTAAACTCGTGCCTGAGTACTCACTGACTCCTGTGTCGTAAGGCATCATATAAAAAATAACTTACATTTTTGTCTGCTTTGATGAATAAGTTCTGCTTTACTGATTACTCAATTATATAAAACTAATGAATATTGTCAACAGTGAAATACTTCCTGAGTTAATGCATCACAAATTTAAGGAAAATGTAATAGACTGCTTTTTTATATTATGTCACCTCTTCTTTAATTATTTTGTGGTACTGCACATCAGATTAACTTTATACTGTCATGCACAATAATTTCTAACTTTAGAAACATAAAAAAATAATAATTTGGGCAGTGGGTAGGGTGAACAGTGTAATTTTATATGCCAGGATATTCATTTTAATAGGCCACTTGCTTATGATATATTTCTTCTGAATGTTTTTGTGCATTACTACTTATATGTTGTAGGTAACTGCCACCTGTAGGAATGGTGATACAAGTAGCATTGTTTTTGTCTACCTTTCATTGATGGTGTACATACTACAATTGCAGAGATGAAATGTATATATTTGAAAACTTCCCCCCAAACCCCCATTCCAGTTAAACAGACATCTGTGTCTTTAAAGCTGATTCACAGTAGCTCAAGATGAAATGAGTCATACACAACTTATATAGATAAGCTAGGTGATGGTGCAAGTGATCTTGAGGAAGGGCTACCATAAGAACTGTAAGGTGAGTTGGTCTGATGTTGTGACCTACTTGATGCTGGTGATCCTGCTGTCACTGAACTGGCAGTGCTGCATGTCTGTGATTGTGCCCTCAAATGTGAGGTTTTTCTAGGTGTAGATGAATGCTGACATAGTCTGTGTGAAATATCCTGCACTCACTCACCTTGACTACTGACATTACTGTCCTGAGAAGCAACGGTATTATTATGTGATCTCCCCCACATGCCTGGACAGTACCCTATCCTATGCATCTTGCAAGACTTGACTCTGGTATGTCCTAATTAATGTACAAATGGAGGCCACCACTGATGCTTTGTGTACCACCATAATATGCATGTGCATGATGATGGTATTATTCCTACTCTCTGCCATTTGCAAGTAGTGCTGGAAATCATTACTCATACTTGAGAGGAATATGACCATTTCCATCTTACTATCTGTGGGAGTACTCTGAGCCCTAACAATAGCATGGCTCATTTCCTGTTGGGTAGCCTTCCTGGGATAGTTGTAAGGAATTTATGCGCTTGGCTTCCCTTTATAAAGGTGTCATTGTGTTAACTGTTACCTCTGAATTCTTGCTTTCATTCTCAAAGTGCTCCTCTGGGTTTGGAGATACTGGTGTAGAGGTGCCAGGACATTCCTCCTGTCTGAACATAAGTGACATAACAGCTTGTGCTTGACTTTGCGATGCACTGTCACTTTTTGCAGTGTTACTAACATGTTGTGGGGTGAGAGATCCTGCCATTAAACTCGGGGCTGTCTGCCACTTTCCTCAGACTGCCTCCTAAATATAACTATGTTATCGTTAGAAGCAGCAGCAACAACTTCTATTTGGCTGCTGATGTCATCAAAAATTTATTGGTATAGTTCAATTGTTTGTTTCTAATGCTGACACTGTAAAAAATTATTTGAAAACATTAATAATAATGGAATCGCATAAAGTAATACATGCTTACAAGGGAATGAGTAGGACACTTACCATGCACACTTCCTTTATTTCCATTCTTTGCTAATATACAATATTCACCTAATAATTTTTCATTGTAATGTATTTAATTACCTCATTCCTTGTCAGCCTTCAGTTCTCTCTGTATAAATGTATGTTAATGATTTCAGACCAACCTTCATGAGCAGATGAGTATTGCTTCTGCTGCATACATTGGTAAGATGGAGCAGTGCCCATGCCTCCTCTAATTATTACCCCAATCTTCTATGTCATAGTCATCCCCATGGATGGACAGATGGTATTCCTTATCTGGTATTGAATAAGATCCAGAGCCCCCATAGTGGTATGGGAAATTGCATTATGGCTTGCCTTCCTTCTAGGATATCCTACCATATAATTTGCCCTTTTCTTGCACTGTGTCAGTACTTGATTTCTGCCACCCACTGCATTCATTTTAACAACTACTTGATTCCAGGTCTTGTTCCTCTCAGCTTGTCTGGGCCCCTTTTACCAAAAATAAGTTTTCCATATGTCCTAAGTAATTCCATGACGACACGGTTTCCCTCATGGTTGCAGTTATCCTTTATCTGCTTTGATCCTTTATTTTCCATCATTACTACATGTGCTAAAAAAGGGGCCACAGCCCAAAAGTGTGACAATAATGTTTTGATGTAATCAGATTTTAAAATACAAAACATTGGCTAATTCATCCTTCTACCCACATTAGATAAAAATGTTAATTAACACAAACCATATAATTACATACAGAAATCTCAATATAGTCATGTAAAATTGCAATATATTAATTACAGTTAATTTAGGTCATTATTATTTATTTATTTGCAATTTGTTTGCCAGGATTGTCCACTGGGCCACAAGGAGCCTGTTTTCAATGGAGCCCTGGGGAGAAAAGCTCCAGAAAAATACAAGTACATAGTAGACATTGAACATATACATTACAGATTATCTCATAGGAATACAAAGTAAATATGATAAGAAAAGGTTAACAATGACAGAATGCATCAGTATAGTTCATTAAACAGCAATAAAAAACAAAAGTAGCAGCATAGGGTAACTCTTAAGTAGTTGGTCAAATAGTTCAATAGAGCTGTGGAACTATAGGAGGCAGTGATGGCATATTTAGTTCTAGGAGAGTAGGAAGTAGTATTAGAAGGATTAGGTAGGATGGGAACAGGAGCACTTCTGTTGTGAGGTTAGGTGTGAGTGCAGCAAGGTTTTATATGAGGAGAGACTGCTGGTGGTGCGGATAGGAGATGGCAGAGAATTCCAGAGGCATGCAAGAGAGAAGGACATTAGGTGATTCCCAGCTGGCCGTGTGGGTTTGTGCAATTTAATTCATTTTTGGGAATTAGATCTTAGAAGTCATTTTGGTTCATGCATTTCAAAGGTAGTGGCTAGGGAAGGACAAAGAGAGGTGCTGTAAATGGGTTTGTGTCCTTGGATGAGTTGGGTATAAGTGAAGAGGTTAGGCAGCTCAAGCCAGTTTAGTTGGTGAAGATAATTACAATGGTGAGAAATGACTCTGTGATCTGCTGCAAATTTGGATATCTTGTTATAGCAAGAGGAGAGTTTTGTTTTGAGGGAAGATTGCAGGTTGGTGAGGATAGATGCACCATATAAGAGGGATGGGATGAGATAAGTATTGGCTAGTATGAGTCTGGTGGAAGGAGAGATATAACAATTATGGCAGTATAGCATACCAAGTTTTTTGCGTTTTTTTTTTATTTACTTGTAAATGTTTGTCAAATTTTAGTTGATCATCTGTGTACTCTGAGTAGTTTAGTGTCAGAGACTATTTCTAGGAGAGTATTGTTTTTGCTGTTGAATATGAATGAGCATTTATCTAGGGAGGAACTTTTGGAGGCAGTGAATAGCATAAGTTTAGTATTGGTTGCATTAAGAGCCAGATGGTTGTCTAGCAGCCACTGCTCAGTAGATGAGAAGATGCTTTGGGTAAGCCTATTTAGAGTGGTGATAGAAGGGGAGGAGCAGATAATGGTAAAATCGTCGGCATATTGGATGAAGCTGGAGTTTGGAATGGCTTGGTAGAAGTCGTTAATGAATATATTGAATAGTAGGGGGCTTATAATGGAACCTTGGTTGACACCTGTGGGAGTATTAAGGAAGGGTAAAGTGGTTTTATTCCATTTGACTCCTTGTTGTCTGGTTGTGAGGTAGCTGGAGAACCACTTGGTACAGGAAGGGGATAGGTTTAGTTTGGAGAGTTTATTAAGAAGCAGGTTGTGGGAAATAGTGTCAAACACCTTGGAGAGGTCAAGGAGAAGAGTGGACATGAAATGGCTGGAATCACAGGATTTGTTAATTGTTTCAAGGAAGGAGAAGAGGGCAGTGGAACTGCTATGACCGGGTCTAAATCCATGCTATGTGTCGGTAAGAAGCTGGTTGTTGATGAGAGGGTAAGAGTTGTTGGTGGATACATTTTTCAAGAAGCTTAGAAATAGGGGATAAGATAGCAATAGGGCAGAAGTTTGGAATGTCATTATTATTGCCTCCTTTATGTAGAGAAATAATAATGGCTTTCTTCCAGACCTGGGGGACCTGGCTTTCTAAGCTAGACTGATTAATTTGTATACTGATAGGGAGAGCAATGGCTTCTGTGGCTACCTTTAGGAAGTAGGAGGGAATTTTGTCAGGGGCATTGGAACCAGGTTTTAATTTTAGGAGAAGTTTTTTATGGTGGCTATAGAGATGGGATTGATAGAGAAGGGTGGAGGTTGGGGGCAAGGGATGCTAGGGGAGGAAGGGATGGGTGCAGGCTGAGGAGGGATCGCAGAGGTGTTGGTGAAGGACGATGTTAGCTTGCTTATGGACTCTATGAAGAAAGAGTTAAACTGGGTGGCTAAGTCCATATCAGAGGCATCTGGGTTAGGGCAAGGGTTTTCTTTTTTTCCCGGGTTGAGGAGAGATGAGATTCCTTTCCAAAACACTTTGGGACTGGTGTTGTGGTTGGTTTGGAGAGTGGAGAAATAGGCTTTGTGGTTTGAGGTAATCAGTTTTTTTACTTTATTTTATATGCATTAAGGGTGATAATGGTTTTATTTTTATGATAACGTGTCCAGGCTATGGTGTTTTTGTTTAGCCAGGGTACCAGGTTACTTTTTGTACATTTTGTTTTTAGAGGGGCAAATGAGTTGAGCAGGTTTGTGAAGTAGAGTTAAAGTAGGAGAGAGAGCATTATCTAGGGGAAGAGTCTTTAATAGGTTCCAGTTTGTGCTTTTTAGTGCATTTGAGAAGGTTTCAGAATTGAAGTTTTTTTAGGCAGCGAGTGGAAATATAGGTGTGAGTTAGTTGTATGGAAGAGGGGAGATGGTGGGCAAAAGTGAGGAAGTGGTGAGCTAGTGGGTCTGGGAGAATACCACTATCAGAGATATAGTGAGGATGGGATACTAGAATCCAGTCTGTTGTACATCTAGTAATGGAGTTCTTGGAAGGCCTGGTAGTGGAATTGATTAGTTGTGTAAAGTTATATAAGTTAATATTGAGTGAGTTAGTGGGAGACTGGATTGTGGCCCATTTTATGTTCATGTCCCCCAGGATTATGGTTTCATGAGTAATGTTGTTGGAGACCCAGGAGAGGATATCTTCAAGGGATGAAATATTTTCTCCAGGGTGAATATAGAGAGAGAGAACAAATATTAGTTTATGCTTGTTTAGGTGTAGTAGGGCTAGTATCATTTCTGCCTTGCCAAATATGGAAAAGGGTTTAGTATAGGAGGTGACTAAGAGGGATGCTGAGTAAAGGAGTGCTACACCACCCCCTTTTTTGTGTTCTGTCATTCCTTAATATGCGGAAGTTGGGAGGAGTTAGTTCAGAATCTTTTATGTGGGGCTTAAGCCAGGTTTCTGCGATGGAGAGAATATCAGGCTGGTTATGTAGAAGCCAGGCATGAAGGTTTGGAATTTTGTTACATAGGTTCTGAGTATTTAGAGCTTAGAAGTGGAGGAGTGTGCCTGTTGCTTGGGGGGGGGGGAGATGCGGGGCTAGATTCAGTGTGGTAGAGGGACCTGGGTTTGGGGGGATATCCCTGGAGAGAAGGATAGAGATAAGATGATGGATGAGGTATTTGATTTGTTTGGGTTGTAATATACAGGTAGAGAGTTTTGTGGACATTAGACTAATGTAGTTGGGAGCAGTGTTTTTAGATTTAGGTAGGAGTCTATAGGGGAAGAGCATGCTAGTGTTGAGGGGGTAGAGACTGGGAGATATAAGGGTAACAGTAAATGTGTACTTGTATGGGATGGGGTAGTGGTGTGAAATAGGGGGACTGGTTTGCATTGGTAGGTTGGGTGATATAGTTTAGGCAAGTTAAGATAATTAGAAGTATTATTTGAGTTAGTAGGGATAGATGCTTGAGTGTCATGATGTTGGTTTTAGGATAGTAGTAAGGGGTGCGTTAAGTTTGGAAGTTAGGTCATGAATACAATCACTTTTGCCTCAAAAAACATCTTCTTCCTGCCCTCTGCCTTTGTCATGTACTCATATGCTGCCATTTTTTATTCATCACTGTCAATCCAAAAATCTCCAGTTCATCACACAGGCCTGTTGATATCCTTAGCACTGAAGAATGTCAGTCATAAATTGCTGCATTTATAACCATTAATGCACAGTCAGTAAATTATACTACAGTAATCATCATTTTCTTTCATCAGTAAACATTTCCACTGCTGCTGTCATAAAATGCAACTTCCAAATAATATAAAAATTCATTACATATGACCCATTTTAAGTGTTTTTTATTAAATTATTATAGTTTTAAAAACATTTCCTTACTGTAATAAGTATTTGGTATCTTAATGCATTTGCCATCTGTCTCAGCTGTTTGTGAATTAATATGGCACTGCTCAACTTATTGGTGAAAATGTAAGGCCATTTACAAATGGCATATGCAAATTAGTCTAATTTACATTCATCTTTATGACTCATAGTAATATGTAAATGTATCCCGAGATGCATCATGGAATTTTGTTTTTTTTTTGACAATCATTAATGCGTGGCCAAAGTAACATGAACACATATCAGACTCACATGGATGTCCTGTAGACAGCTGTCTGCAGCCCTCCACAGCTGTCCCAGCTTGCTTCAAGGAAGTGCAAATGGCCATAGACTAAGCAAAATCAGAATGTGGTTAAAGAAAAACAAAATGGAGTCATCTGAATGTCCATGTCAATCAATCACATATTACAAGAATTTCAATTTTTTTTTTGAAATGAGAAACATCTTTATTAAATTATCACTTACAACATAGGCAATCATACATTTATATAAATTAAAACAAACCATACTGACGGATTTTAGTTGCAAATATTATACTTCACTTATAATCTATACAGACGTTGTCAGTCAAACATTACACTGGTCATTCAACTCCTGCATTCTTTTGAACCTCATTCCTCATTCAAAACATTATTCTGCATGTATTGTTTTCATAATTCTCATTTGTTCTGTGTAAATTGCTCCTACCCTTTTCTAAAGACCCCATTTCCAATTGTTTTTTCTGTGTTTCAAAATTCACTACTTCTAGTACAGCTGGCTTAGAATTTGATTTCCATTTTCTAGTAATTGCTTTTTTAGAAGCCACCATAATTAGACCGAGCAAGGCCTTACTATATCTAGGCAATTCTGATTCTGCATCATAGCTCCAAAAATCATTTCCTTAGTTATACCAATTTGCTCACCCAGTATTTCTGACAGAGTAGTATTCAGGGAATTTTTAAAGTCTGCCAAATCATTACAGTCCCAAAAAAATGTTCCCAGTAACCTCGTTCTTCCCCATCACACCTCCAACATTTGCTATCTACCTGAGGAAAATTTCTTTGGAGTCTACTTGGGGTATAAAAATACCTATGTAAAGACTTCCAAGCAAAGATTCTAAATCTTTTAGATTTTGTTGCATATTCAGGGATCCTAAATATATCCCCCGCATTCTTTCTTTGTGAATTGCTTATCCAGTGTCTCTTCCCAATCCTTTCAAACCTCCACTGATTTATTGTTATGGTTATCATGCAATATTTTCTATGCTGTACTAATTAATCCATTTTTAACAGCAATGTCTGTTCTAGATGGTACTTAAAACTGTACCAGTGCTCGTCTTTAACTTAGTATCCCCCTATTTCTTTCTCTTTACTTGTACTTTGATATCAGTCCTTGATAGGGAAGGCAATATCTAGCCTGCAGTCCAAATAAATTCTTGGCCTCTTCCCATTCTATTACCATTCACATTCACACTCTAATTATTTGCTTCTAATACATTGGTTCCTTTGCCAGTTTTCTCCAGTAAACTCCAGGCTCCTCTTGCCTGTTGCCTGTATCCCTAATTGCAGTTATCCCTATCGGCTGAATCTCCTTTCTCCATTCCTGTGTTGGCTTAGTTCATAGAATACTTTCTGACACTTTATAAATATAATATTCTGTATGGTTATTATTATTCTCTTTAAGGACATGTATCCAAAATAAAAAAAAACGATGGAACCAATTGCTCACAACAGTCTAACCAAAACACGAAAACCAAATTGAGCAAAGCAGAGTAAGAGGCTCAAATCCTTGTAAAACGTATCACTCTTTATTGTATAAAAATCAGAGAACTCCAAAGCACATTAACACTTTTCAAAACCAACAAGCGTTTTCGTTTCGAATGACTTCTTCAGATGAACAGAATGCATATCTTACAACACTCCCAGCCTTATATATCATTTGGTTAACTATCTAGAATTATTCAATAAAACAATAAAATAATTAAATAATAATTCATTAATTTAACCAATCCTTCCCTATATACATACATACACCTAACCTGGGAAAAAAACAAACACATATTTTTATAATTATTATTTAATTATTTTATTGTTTTATTGAATAATTCTAGATAGTTAACCAAATGATATATAAGGCTGGGAGTGTTGTAAGATATGCATCCTGTTCATCTGAAGAAGTCATTCGAAACGAAAACGCTTGTTGGTTTTGAAAAGCATTAATGTGCTTTGGAGTTCTCTGATTTTTGTGCAATAAAGAGTGGTACGTTTTACAAGGAATTGAGCCTCTTACTCTGCTTTGCTCAGTTTGGTTTTCGTGTTTTGGTTAGACTGTTGTGAGCAATTGGTTCCATCGTTTTTTTTTGGTTTTGGTGTAATTTTCGATGGACATGGAGGAGGCTGCAATGGCTACTAAGGCTATGGAGAAGGGAGGCGGCGATCCTGATATGATTGACAATCTAACTGACTAATTATCACAGCTAATCAAGCTGTTAACGCCTACTTGCCACTCACCACTGACATCACCGACTGAAGTACCGGGGAACCAGGAAATGTTAGTGAGGAGGTTCAATGGTGCGAAAGGACCCGCAGCAGCTGGAATACATGGCAATAATTATAAACATCATTTGGACATGGAACCAGGTACTTCTGGTCAGGACTTTCCTTCGATTTTTAGATCTAATTCGAGTGTTGTGAGTACTGATGCCCTAGGTAGGGCGGACGATGGACAAAAATCGACTGGTCAAAGGTACAAATTGGACTTTAAAAGCATTATGCATTTGAAATATTGTTTCAATGAGAAAAAATTATCTTCACATGTTGAGACTGATGTTAAATTAACTTATGAATATAATGTTAAGATGTTGGATGAGATGTTGTTTAAGTACAAGAATATTGAAATGAAGAATGCATATCTGAGGGAATGTTTGAGGCTGAAAATAGTGCCAAAAGGCTTAAGAATTTGTAAATATCCTAATAAAGTGAGGGGAAGGGAGTGAGGTTCATTATGAATTAATAGGCATCTTTGATAATTGTGGTTTTGAAATACTGAAAGCTATCATAAAAGAAAATGAGAGGGAAATAGAAAATTTACATAGTAAAATTGAAGGAATTAATTCTAAAATAACTGAAGATTTATTATTTTCTATTGATGAATGCCAAAAGAAATATTATGATACATTGAATAAAATTGAAAATAGTATTAGAAATGTTTATGAAAGGAAATGTAGAAAATTAGAAAGGGATATTAAAGAATACAAAGAGAAGGTTAGTTACCCAAAACCCAGAGAATATACTTTTAGGAATAATGTGTATGAGAATGGTTGGGGTCATAAAGAGCCCCCGAGAAGGGAGACACATGAAACAAGGGATGATATAGGTAATTTTAGTGATTATTCTGAGTACCCCCCTTTAAGGAGATCGGAAAGAATAAAAAACAATTATCAAAAAAAACTACAATTATGGGGGGGGGGCAACAACAACAAAAACAAGGGTTTTCAACAGTGGTAAGGAATGACCAGTATTCTACTGAATCTGAATATATGCAAGATTCAATAATTGTTGAAGGACATGTATGTAAGTTTAAAGATTATAACATTTATAATTATAGTAACAAAGAGCTTAGTGAGGTTCATTTTTCACTTTTTTCCAAAGGGCTCAAATTTGTTCCAAACAAGAAGGCAGATATTAGTAAGGTATTAATAGACTTAAAATTATTTTTAAGAAAGAAAAATTTTGAGCATTTGTTTCATGGACAGAATTCAAATGGCCCTAGAACAGAGGAACTAAGGAAAAGGAGCACATATAATCTCCCCCCTTCACCCACAACTGAAAAACTTTGAGGCCCTTATGGAAAAGAAATTAAGGGTAGAACTCCCTAAGAACAAAATTATATATAATCTTACTAAAGAAGAGAACAATTTATTAAGGAATATAAGGAGTGATTCATCAATAAGAATTATTAAGCCAGACAAAGGGGGTGGGACTGTTATTATGGATCAAATTATTTATGAAGCAAAAATGATGGATATACTTGAGAATTCGGAAAGATATGTTAGGGCATCGATTAATGAAATAAATATAGGGAATAAAAAAATATACTTTGTGTTAAATGACTTATTGCTGGAAGGCTCCATGAACTTACAAACTTTTAAATACCTCCATGTAGAAAAACCAAAAGTCCCTACATTCTTTGGAGTGCCTAAGGTGCATAAAAATGTTGAAAACCCGCCATTGAGACCCATAGTGGCCTCAGGGGCTTCAGTTACGGCACCTTTGGCCAAATGGTTAGATGTAAAATTAAAGGATTTATCCATGGAAGGGCATGGTGTGGTTAAAGACTCTTGGGATTTTTTACGGAATTTAACACATGAGGTTTATGACAAAAATATTACTTTTATCAAGATAGATATAGTCTACTTATTTTCTTCAATACCATATGGTGAAGGTATGAAATGGTTTGAAGAAGCTTTAGTAAAATATGGAAAATTTAGCAATAATGATTTTTACCTTATTTTAACGTTGATGGAGTTGGTCCTAACGAATAATTATATTCATTATGAAGGCAAATTCTTTAAGCAAATCAAGGGGGTAGCCATGGGGGCGAGATGTGCCCCCATATATACTAATATCATTTTGTCCGCTTGGGAGGACAAATATATTATTAATTCTGAATATACTCACTGTTGGAAATTTTATAGGTGTTACGTGTATGACGTGCTTCCTATGGGTGGCATCAGAGGATGAATTTTCAGCATTTTTTAAACATATCACAGAATCAACTGAATTTTTGGATTTCACCTATCAGTTCGATAAGAATATCTTAAATTACCTTGATATCTCTATAGGGAAGGGTGATGAAGGCTTCTTTTCAAAAATTTTTAGGAAGGAAACCTTCTCGAACTCTTATTTAGCTTATAGTAGTGCCCACCCTTACCATCAGAAAAAAGGTATTGTCAAGGGACAATATGTAAGGGGAAGCAGAATGACATCAAGGGATTCAGATTTTAATGAAGAGTGTATGAAGTTACGTGAAATGTTTAGTGATAGAGGATATCCCACTAAACCTATAGAGACAGTGGAAAAAGAGGTTAGGATAGGAAGGCAGGACAAATTTAAACCCATTTTGGGTGATAAAAGTGGATGGAATAATGGAGAAGCAAAACTAGATAAGTATGAAGGGGGAAGCAATTTTCTAATAGATTATTGTGGGGAAGCTGTAAAGATAAGGAACATTTTAGAGGAGGAATGGAGTAGATTTAAAGAAATTTTGGACCTTGAAAGTTTATTTGCTTTCCCCCTAAAATGTACTTATAGAAGGGGGAAGAACTTAAAAAACAGTTTGGAGGGTAAAAATGCAATTAATTTAGTTAGAGATGGAAAAGTAGGTACTTTTAAGTGTGGGAGATGTTCCCAGTGCCCTTTTATTTGTACTAGGGAGACTATTTACATTAGTAGTAGGGACTTTTTGATCCAGAGCAGACATTTCACGAATTGTGAAACCAGTGGGATAGTTTATATAGGGTTATGTGACCACCGTGATGCGTTCTATGTGGGGAAATCAGAAAGGAAACTGAAAAATAGAATTTATGAGCACAATTATGAAATAAGAACAAAATGCACTACTAATGCACTTTATAGACATAAAACATGTTTCCAGGAATCAAATTTTAATTTTTTTGTTTTAGAAGTGGTGGAAAAGGATGTAAGGGGAGGTTTATCGGAAACCTTTATAGAATATAAAGAATTGTTGTGGCAATTATCTCTGGAAGCCAATAAACCCCCAGGTCTAAATGATATGGTTTCCCTTGCTCCAGTGTTAAAGATGAGAGCAGCAAAACTTTAGGTGCCTACATGACTTGAATTTGTTCTATAAAGATTTTTGCTTTTTTGTATTTTTACCTTTTCTTTCATGTGTCGTACAAATCATTTATATAAATTGTATTTTTTGTATTCCAGCTTGATCAATTTTATATGTATTTATCTAAAGGTGCCATTGTTATAATTTATCAAAAATACTATGAGTATTATATAAAGTTTTTATTAAAGTTTTTATTGTGGTTTTAACATGTATTTAAAATGATTATTTATAGAATATATTATTAAAAAAAGTAGTATTTAGGGCTGTGTTAAGTGAAAATATGTGTTTGTTTTTTTCCCAGGTTAGGTGTATGTATATAGGGAAGGATTGGTTAAATGAATTAATTATTATTTAATTATTTTATTGTTTTATTGAATAATTCTAGATAGTTAACCAAATGATATTTAAGGCTGGGAGTGTTGTAAGATATGCATTCTGTTCATCTGAAGAAGTCATTCGAAACGAAAACGCTTGTTGGTTTGGAAAAGCATTAATGTGCTTTGGAGTTCTCTGATTTTTGTGCAATAAAGAGTGGTACGTTTTACAAGGATTTGAGCCTCTTACTCTGCTTTGCTCAATTTGGTTTACATGTATCCAAAATCCCACACTCTCCTTGTTTTTTGAGCTTCCCCTCTGTCTCGTCATCATCCCTTTCCACTATGAATTACAGCTTTCTGCTTGTGCTATGTATAAAAGCCTTACCTGTGTAGCTCTGTAATGCCCCTTCAGATCAGGTTATCCCAAACCACCTTGTTCTATTGAAAAAATCTGCTTATACCTCTTGACTCTTTCCATCTTTCCCTCACAGATAAAAATCCTTCAACTCTTTATTAATTGCACATCCACAATGTTTCCTCTGGTCGATAAAAATATGTCTGATCTGTGTATAAAACTAAGGGGACTAAACATTTTGACTGCTTGTATCTTGCTATCTATATCAAAACCAGACATTCCAGTTTCTCAGTTTTTCTATTATCTTTTGTTTAGTCTCTTCCCACATATTCTTAGCTGCCATAACAGAATCCATTTAATCGATACTCCTGAGTATTTCATTTTATCATGTCCCATAAATATGGGTTTTGCTGAGCCAATTTGTGTGTGGCTACATAGTTTACAGCTATTGTCTTTGTTTTATCTTTATTAATGTTGTATCCCAAAAAGACTTGAAGCTGTCTCAAAATGTTCCAGAAAACTGAAGTGTACTTTTCTGGTTTTATCAAGTATAAAATAACATCATCTGCAAATAAAGCCAGCTTTTCTTCACTAACATGCCAATTATATCCTTGAATTTCTGTCCCTTATTTTCGTTGGCAGTGGTTCTAAATATAATGAAAATAAGAGATGGGGAAAAGTTGCATTCAGATTTGTTCTAAGTCTGTAAAAATACATTTGTGTCATGCACTGATGCACTGTTCTATAAATATAACAGAGTGTCGGTGTCATGTGATGCATTCTTCTATTAGTGTCATTTGAAAAGTGTCAGATTACCTTTTTGAAATCCTTTAATGATGTAGGTCATTAAACTAAACATTAGAGGTGTTTGACATAAACTATGTTATGAAAGATTCGCCAACCTTAAGGTTCCTCATCTAGCCTGAATCCCAACTGATGTATATAAAGATATAGTAACTCTCACCCAACCCATATATTAAAAATAAATAAGGAAATGTTTATGAAGGGTATGTCTTGACCCCCTGCCTCTTCTGGTAATCTAATTTCCAAAGTACCTCTTTCATTCCTATTTTCTGTTGTGTAAGCTATTTAAATACTCTTTCCACCCATTGATTTTCATAGTCCATGATACAAGATACTGAGTGGCCACCCAGAAAACCAGTATTGCTCTTGAGTAAACCTCCTTGACTTTATATTGTCACCTAATCATTTTCCCAGAGCTACCATCTGCTTGGTATCCTTGCCACACTCATTGAGGATTCTGAATGAATCCTGCTCCATCCTTGACGGATATTATTTTGAACTTCAGTTATTTTTTTTAGATTGGTATTACTTTCATTTGATTTATTTGTTGATGTTTCACTTTAAATCATTTTAAAGGTCCCTAACACTTGAAATCACCTTGTCCAGGTAGTTTGTTTAAGTTGTTTTGTGATAGTGTTATGCTCTCAAGCAATCTTTTTTGTGCTTTTATTTAAGAGGGCAGGATAGTCCATCTAGTGGTAGTAGGTGGTAGCCTGGTCTTACTCAGTTGGGAAATGCATAAGAAAACTATAAGTGTAGTTATTTTATTAGCCAGAGGATGTAAGGGCCAGTTTCCTGTGTTTTCAGTGCCTGTATAAATTTGAAGCATTTGGGTGCTGCTTGCCCTATAAAACCACCTCTGAAACTCTATGAGTAACTTGGTGATGAGTAGCATACAGCAGCTAGTTTGCATGCTGAAGAGACCCATCCATTGAATTTAGTATTATATAGACCTTAGCACCTTAGTCAGCCCATTATGCACCCCCACATGTATCTCATCATTGTAGCTCACCAAATAAATGGAGTCCATGGATATGGACTTTTTTAATTTCTCTACAGCCATTTTGGTGGGTATGAGTATATTGAGACAATGTAACAATTGTCTAATGTTCACTGTCAACCATTTACTCCTAAAAAAACAAATACAGTATGGAAGAGATGTATATATGCAATATCTCTGGATGAAAGATTCTTGCTTACAAACACTCATAACAACAATCTAGTTGTCAAAAACACACACACACACACACACACTACACCTATCAAACATAGTATGCACTCCACATATAGACCTACTTGTATTGAAGCACTTATATGCAATCTTCCCAAACTCCAAAGACCTCCTAGGCATTCCACTTACACAAATTGTCCCAAACATACCTGAAAGCACTAAAGAGAAACAACACCTAACACTGCACATGCAGCCACACCCAGTGGAGCCTTAACAAACAAGTTGAATTATTGATAAATGGAGTCACATTCCTGGAACCCCCAGATATAGGAAATGTTCTGACTGAAAATTCAGATCCAACTTTACCCCCTACCCCCATATGCCCCCCAGAAAATATCATCTAAAATAATACCCCAACTATAAGTAGGGAACAAGTCTTAGATGCACTCTCTAATGGCAAGAATACAGTTTCAATGGATTTTGATAATATCCTAGGATCCCTCTTATATAGCCTGAAATATGACCTGTCAGGGTCACTGGTGTTAGTATTCACCCATAGTCCTCACACAGGCTTCATGCCACATGAATTGAAGACTGCAATGGTCATCCCTCTGTACAAGGGTGGACCAGAAATGGGTCCTGGGAGCTACAGACCTATTAGTCTGACTAGTTGCATACACAAAGCTATGGAAAACATTATCATGGAAATGATTAAAAATGACATAGAAAAAATCCAGACACTGGACCAAACCCAGTTTGGTTTTGTCAAAGGCAGGTCATGACTACTGATCCTAGTATACTTCTTTGAGAAGGTCACCAATGTAATGGATGGGGCAAAACTGTGTATACTGCCTATCTTGACCTAGCTAAGACATTTGATACAATACCTGACTCAGGCATTGTAAACAAAATCACAGAATTAGGCATAAACTCCTGGGCACCTCATTGGATAGCCAGCTGCCTCATAGACAGGACCCAGGAAGTTAGGATTGGAGAGACCACCTCCACAATCAGGCTGGTTATCAGTGGTGTCTCCCAGGGGTCTCTGCTGGGTCCTTTCATCTTCAGCATCTGTTTGTTATAACTCCAGTGTCAAGGCATTTGTCATACCACATTTGTTGACAATTTCAAGCTAAGAGAAATCATAGAAAGCAACCCCCAAATATACTAATATCTTACAAGAAGGCCTAACAGGGACAAATGTCTAGTGTCAAAACCATAGCTTAAAACTCACTCCCAAGAAATGCATAATAGTACCTTTTAGAAATTTAGCCACCCAGGGAAACTACATCATTGATAAAACACCCCTAAAAGTTGACACAATAGTCAGGAATTTGGGGAATCATGTAGATAGTAACTTGGCTTTCAAATAATATGTGTCTAAGGTTGTAAGAAAATCACTCAGCTTATAAGTGTGGTCATGGCATCTAGATCCAGGGAAGTTATCATACCACTGTACTCAGCCATCACCAGTCCCATCATTGAGTATAATGCCCCTTTCTGTATGTACCTGACCAGATGTTCCTCACAAAAAGAATACAAAGGATAAACACAAAGCCCTATGCAGATCACCTCAAAGCCCTGTCTCTATACTCTGTTTTCTAAAAACTGCTGAGAGAGACCTTTTGCATAGCTTCAAAATGAACAAGATTAGAACTACTAGATCTAAGGATTTAAACTTTGCCTGTGACTTAACTAGGACATGTTGGAGGGACAGATTCATATCTCAGAGAATTATCATTCTCTGGAATAAGCCTCCCATCCATGTAAAGCAGAGCCATTCCCTAACCCTATTCAAGCTCAGCCTGGGCCAGTGGATTGGAAATTGGGAATTCAACCCTTGGTCTGACAACTAAATATGTGGAAGCCATTAAATCATGCCCACCTAACACAAACCACTTTAAAACAACCTCTAAGGTGCAACAACATGTGGGATACATTTGGGTTACATGGCTAAGCTTATAAAGGCTATAAGAATAGTATAAACCTATGAACCTATGAATCTTTATTACTGCTCTTCCAAACTTGATAAAAACACCTCAGACATGGGTTAAGTACACACTGATATCTCTAATAAATGCAGAAACCAAACGTCATACAAGAATATTGGCAGCTAGATTAAAACAATTTTTGTCATGCCAAACTCCCTCCTACAAAGATGGTTTCATCAAAGGATATTTCAGCACAGATCACCTTGACTCACTGATCACCCATATTCATGCAGAAAGGAATCTGGCTCATCCCTTATGGCCATTATGGATTGACTTAGAAAAAGCCTTTGAGTCAATTGATTTGTAGGTACTTTTGGTCAGAACAGGTAGAAACTGTAAAACTTTCTTGAATGCCCCACCATTCCTAAATTTGTTGCTTGGGGAGGTACTAGTAAATGTGGGGCATGTAACCAATGTCCCCACATTTTAGAAGATGAGGTCTTTGTTTTTGATAGTTTTCCACATAAAGTTTTTTTAGCATTAGGCAATTGTGCCAGAGTGGGGGTGGTATGCATTGCAATTTGTAATGGTTCCACTAAATTCTATGTTAGAAAGACTTAGAGACATTTTAGGAAAATAATTTATGAGCACTAATATGTATCAAAAAGTAATGTCAACAACACACTATTTAAGCATACATTGGAATGTCTTCTTCTTCTTTCGGCTGCTCCCATTAGGGGTCACCACAGCAGATCAACTGTTTCCATTTCTTCCTGTCTTCTGCATCTTGCTCTGTCACACCAACCACCTTTATGTCCTCTTTTACCACATCCATAAACCTTATCTTAGGCCTCCCTCTTTTTCTGTTACCTGGCAGCTTCATCCTTAGCATCTTTTTCCCAATATACTCTGCATCCCTCCTCAGCACATGTCCAAACCAATGTAATCTTGCCTCTCTGGCTTTGTCTCCAAACCTTCCAACCTGGGCTGACCCCCTAATATACTTATTCCTAATCCTGTCCATCCTCGTCACACCCAGTGCAAAGCTTAACATCTTCACCTCTGCCACGTCAAGCTTTGACTCCTGCCTTTTTGTCAATGCCACTGTCTCCAACCCATATAACATAGCTGGTCTCACTACCCTCTTGTAGACCTTCCCTTTCACTCTTACTGGTACTCGTCTGTCACAAATCACTCCTGACACTCTTCTCCACCCACTCCATCCTGCCTGTACTCTCTTCTTCACCTCTTTTCCACACTTACCATTACTCTGAACTGTTGATCCCAAGTACTTAAAAGCCTCCACCTTCGCCACCTCCTCTACTCGCTGCATCCTCACCATTCCTCTATCCTCTCTCTCATTCACACACATATATTCTGTCTTAGTCCTGCTGACCTTCATTCCTCTTCTCTCTAGAGCATATCTCCACCTCTCCAGAGTCTCCTCCACCTGTTCCCTACTCTCACTAAAGATCACAATGTCATCTGCAAACATCATAGTCCATGGGGATGCCTGTCTGATCTCGTCTGTCAAACTGTCAATCACCATTGCAAATAAGAAAGGGCTCAGAGCTGATCCTTGATGTAATCCCACCTCCACCTTAAACGCATCCGTCACTCCCACTGCAGACCTCACCGCTGTCACACTACCCTTATACATATCCTGTACCACTCTTACATACTTCTCTGGCACTCCCGACTTCCTCATACAATACCACAACTCCTCTCCAGGCACCCTCTCATATGCTTTCTCTAAATCCACAAATACACAATGCAACTCCTTCTGACCTTCTCTGTACTTCTCCATCAACACTCTCAGAGCAAACATTGCATCTGTAATGCTCTTTCCTGGCATGAAACTATACTGCTGATCACTAATCATCACCTCACTTCTTAACCTAGCTTTCACTACTCTTTCCCATAACTTCATGCTGTGACTGATCAGTTTAATCCCTCTGTAGTTACTACAGCTCTGCACATCACCCTTATTCTTAAAAATCAGTACCAAAACACTTCTTCTCCATTCCTCAGGCATCCTCTCACTTTCCAAGGTTTCATTAAACAATCTAGTTAAAAACTCCACTGCTATTTCACCTAAACACCTCCATGCTTCCACAGGTATGTCATCTGGACCAACAGCCTTTCCGTTCTTCATCCTCTTCATAGCTATCCTTACTTCCTCCTTGCTAATCCACTGCACTTCATGATTCACTATCCACACACCATCCAGCCTTCTCTCCCTTTCATTCTCTTCATTCATCAACCCCTCAAAGTACTCTTTCCATCTGCTCAACACACTCTCCTTGCTTGTGAGTACGTTTCCCTCATTATTCTTTATGTAAAAATTCTAATTTTGTATTTGGATTATTGAAATTAGTTCCTAGTGATTTAAGAGGTGGCTCCTGGGAAAACAAATTGGAGTACCATGAACTTATTTGGCAGCTTCATTTGGGTGCATCCCAGGGTCTTGGTCTTAATGACCAAGTATCTATTTTTCCTGTTTTAAAACTAACAGCAAACAAAAGCTAACATTTTCCTCATATCCATAGTGTTTTAGGAATTTTATAAGAAGCTATTTGTTATCTTAAAATTATATTTTGTTTATTGTTTATAATATGATGGATGTGTTTGGATCATTTTTATGATTGGAAGAATTTAACATGTGACCTAATGGTAAGATTATTTAAATTGATGTTTTTAACAGCAACATGGTTCTGAAGAAGTCTCGTTATATGTTTAAGGGGCAAAAGTGCTTAACCAGTTCCAACTAACTTTACTTGGATTATTTTACAATAAACTTTAATTTTAAGATATGGTGGTTCCAGTCTTTTTATTTAGTGGTTGTAGAAAATATCTTATCTTGGTAGAGCACTACATGAGCCTGTTGCTTGTTTTTTTCAAATGTGAGCTTGTTGATATGGATCATTTACTTTTATATACATGTTAGTTTGCCTATGTCATAAGTGATAATTCAATAAAGCCGTTTCAAAAGGTATTTGGTCTTCAGGGGACAACTTTAAGACAATAATCAGATTTTAGGAATGCTAAAGATATTTTCATATTTTTACAAACCAGTTTATAATCTCCTATGGTTCAGCAGATTATAACTGTCCAGACAATGAGTATAGATACTTAAAGGTTAGAAAAGAAAGTTCTTGCAACTTTATATTTTGTCAAGGCCCTTGGAAGGGGATAGCTAAAACTGTTTTATCAGTTTTCCTGTATATAGTATAGATCCATTACGACCTGTAATCAGCAGATTCAGGTCATACAACCAAGTATTCTGAAAGTCAAATGTCAAAATATCAACAGTCAATATGTTGAAAATGAAATTAAGTCCATCAAAAACATTATTTTTGCAGGTGGATAAGTCCTACTACAGACCCAACACCAACTGTTAATTAAATATACCAACTCAGAGATCCCACTGCATCAGGGAAATGGCCTGTTCCCTGATCTTCACTGCACAGTGATCCCGCATTACACATTTCCCATTTCTCCATATACATCAACATTTTGTTTAGCCTGCTTTTTTGCAAATCTGAACATTTTAACATGGTTTGTTTACTTTTATATAAATGTTAGTTTGCCTATGTCACAAGTGATAATTCAATAAAGGTGTTTTTAAAAGATATGTGGTCTTTAGTGGACTACTTTAAGGCAATAATCAGATTTTTAGGAATGCTGAAGATATTGTATTTTTTTTTACTTGCTTATGTCACAAGCGATAATTCAATAAAGGTGTTTTTAAAAGATATTTGGTCTTCAGGGGACTACTTTAAGACAATAATCGGAGTTTTAGGAATGCTAAAGATATTGTGAAATTTTTACACACCAATTTATAATCTCCTATGGTTCAGCAGATTCTAACTGGCAAGACAATGGGTATTGATACTTAAAGGTTAAAAAAAAGATGTAACAATTCTTGTAAATTTATATTTTGCTATGACCCTTGGAAGGGATGATACCTGAAGAACAGATTTAAAACACCTAAGTGAGTTCTCAGAAAAATCCTCAAAATATATTTATATGTCACTTATTTTACATTTGCTTCTTCCTAATGTTAAATTTTATTTGTTATATGTCTGTATAACTTGGGCTGATCCTGAAAATGGGGCAATTGGATCAGTGCTCTATCCTGGTTTGTAAATAAAATAAAATAAAATAAAATAAAACAAAATAAAATAAATAAATGTTATACAAATGGAGAAATACCACACTGATAACAATTTGCCATTATTAAACAAAAGTATAAATGGAAAGGTCCATGGCACAATATAAGTAGTTACAGGTTAAAAAGGTTTATTGTTTAAGACAGGAAAAATCATGGGGATGATCATTTTCAGACAGCTTACACAAAGTGCTAAACAAAAATGTTTTGTTGAACATTTATCAGTTTTCCCGTATATAGTATAGAGCCATTGGAACCTGTAATCATGTCATGAAACTGAGTATCCTAAATGTTAAATGTCAAAATACCAACAGTCAAGATGTTGAAAATGAAATGAACACCATTGAAAGCACTATTTTTTGCAGGGGGACAAGTCCCAATGCAGACCCAGCACCATCTGCTAACTAAATATGCCAACTCAGAGATCCCACTGCATCAGGGAAAGGGCCAGACTGCACAGTGATCACACATTACACATTTCCCATTTCTCCATATACATTGATATCGTCACCATTGATATATACATTTCAATATTTTATCATTTGATGTTTACGCCTAGCAAGATTTTGTCAGATAGCTTAATCAGTTTGTTTTGCACTTATGTGACACTGATGATTGAAATGCATATACAGACTGGGAGGGTACATTTGCTGTTGAGTTTGACTGAATTAACCATGACCTTTAATTAATTAATCTGGTTAAGATCTACATATCCAGACTGTTTGTAAATTAGATAGTGGCATGGCTATAGAACAGAAATGACAGACTGAGAATGATTGCTGACATGGGTATGGGATGTGGTAGGGGGGTACCGCAAGTGTCTATTCTGAGGCCATGGCTTTTCAATGTTTTCGATATCAGAATTCCATCTGATGTCTTTTATTGCTTGAATGTAGACTATCTAAAACTATATGTAACAAGTAAGGAAGATCAGGCAAAATTCTAGTATTGTCTGGAGTCTAGGGAAACTATACATTTAGGCAAAAACAAAAAACAAGAAACTTGACGTAATTGAAACTAAGTAGCTAATTCTTGCCCTTCACAGTTGCAGTTCTGTTATAAAGTTGAAAGTATAGGAACAAAATAGATGTTTCTACTAAATGATCTAAGAAAACTGATTGATGGCAAACTTTTTTGGGGTGTCTCATTGATAATGTTGCAAAATTGTGTTTTATGATCACTGCCTATGTTATAAAATGTATTAAATCAATAAATAATAAAGACTATTTATACTAATCTAGTAATACTGAAAATCAAGTACAGAAACTACATTGATTTTCCATACACAAAAGCACAAAAAACACTATTAGAAAGATTACAGAGGATATATTATTGGCCAAAATCTTTATGGATTTTAGTATACTGCAATATAACCTTGACAAGGTAAACTATACTGATTAAAATCATCATTAACTAAAATCAACTGATCATCTGAATATAATAAAGATGATAAATAATTTGATAATTCCACTTTTGAAAATATTTTCAAAAAGTTTGCTGAGGCAACTTCTTTCGGTAATTTGAATAAATAATCACATCATTTTTTCACATATGTGGGGTAACATATTACAAAAATATAATAAGATAAAAAAACAACTGTTTTCAATTTATGGACATTATCCAATTAAAATTAATAATGAAAAGCACAACAAGATTAGTAAAACTTTGCAATTATCAATATCAATGAAAAGTATTTAACTATGAAAGAAAGACAGCAAAATATACTACACATAAGAAAACATGCTATGAATATACTAATAGATATACTATATCAGCAAATTGTCACTTTTTTTAGTTAATGCAAAATTGCATTATGAACCTTCTTTAACTGCTAATGAATTTAACCCAAGTTTTATTGCTTTCTATTATATTGTTATATCAGACTACCCTGATGAGTATGATGATAATATCTTTCAAGATACTCCATGTCCATGTCCATTTATAGCATGGGTCCCAGCAACATTTCATTGGTTTTAAATCACAATATAAGAAACTCAGTTATACCAGCATTAAAAACAATATTTAATAAAGTATTATATTGTGAGTTGGCTTCCCAACAATGAAAAGCATCAAATGTGACACCAATTTTTAAAAGACTTCTTAGGCCTGAGGTGAAATATTACTGTCCTATAAGTCTGACAGCTATATTGACAAAGCATTTTGAACATTGTTTCATTGATCTAATTCATATTAAAAATGCCTAAGGATCTTTAGCTATGTCCCAACATATTTTATCAAAGGCAAATCCATCTTAACTAATTCTATTGAATTTCATGATGAGTTATTCATAGCACGTGATGAATTTTCTGCTAGCGGTATCTGCCTAGACATTGCTAAAGCATTTCTTTCTTTAACAACATTAACTATTATAAAAGCTAGGAAGAAAGCCAACATTAATCCATAAGGCATAAGATGGATTGATAACTGGCTGTTGAACATAATCAGCCATTGTTCAAGGAGAATGATTTTGTTCTCTCCCTTTTCATTACAGAGCTACACATGGCTCACGTTTCAGGCTCTGTGTTTTTTAATATTGCCTTTGTAACAATTCCCCACAATAAATCATATTCCCTCAGTAAATATGCTGATGGTTTCAAAATATGTTTCATTATATCTAGATCTAATGATGTAATTAATACCTGCAATTATATGAATTAAATTTTCATATGGGCCAAATCAACTAGTTTCAGTTTTATTATTGATAAATACTGAGCTGTGTATTTTGGAAAGCCAGTGAATAAGCACACTGTACTTCTGAATCCTACTGACTTATCTGAACTTTTATATTTTTAAAGACCATGGAGTTCTAATTAGTAACATTTTTTTTTAATTTGGGAGACATGAAAAAACTATAAGTAATCAAGCCATTAAACACTTAGGAATAATTAAAAAAATGTATTTATGTTATGGCTGCAGGGTGCTTAATAGCACTTTACAAATATTATGTTAGACCTTTCCTAAGATATAACAGTGTAGCTGTATGTTCAGCAAGGGCCAGCTTTACATGCTAGACAGAATTCAATGTAATCTTAGTAAACAAATACTGTGGCCTGAAACACTGTATTATGAAGAAAGATGAAAAAATAATAATTAACTTACACTATATTTCTGCTACTTAACAAGTAAGCTTAATTTAGCATTTAAGAGGTTTTTGACCCATTTAGTCAAGATATATTTGATGCTAAAAATTAAGATTATCTAATATTCATAACAGTCATCTCAAGTTGTGCATTACATTTTTAGGACAAGGGCTAGGGAAACTTTTTAACTGTTAGAATAAAAGTTTCATGGTACAGATTGCTTTCCTTCATTAGGAAATCAAAGCAATTGGATAGATTTAAAATAAAGGTAGACAGATGGCGTGGTGACCTGGAACTTAAATGAGATTTGATGGGATTCATCTTTCTTGATTGTCTTCAGACCTAAACCATTGTCCAAATTGGGACTGTTCTCTGTAACTTATAGGCATAATTATGAGAACTTGATTCTGATATACAAGATGGCAGAGTATCTAGCTTTGCCATATTATATTGGCCTAAAAAAGAAGTGAAAATACAAAACATGGAAAGCTTTTAACAACTTTCAGGATAAAGGGCAATAGACTGGTGGCTAAGTGGAGTCCCACACCAACAGAAATAATGAATAACAAAAACCTAGCATGTTTTAAGAATGCTATAAATAAGTTAAAAGGGGAGAGACTTATGAGAACTGACAGAGTGAACAGCCCTGGGCCTGAGTCTGAAAACTGTATTATATTGTATTGCATTGCATAATATTGTGTGAAATAAATTTTCACTTGGAATGAAATTCCATGAATAAACGCAAAATTTTCTCTAAAGAGCTTCATATTCAACCAATGAGTCAATTTTGCTCAAATTTTAAAATGCAAACAGTTATTGCCAATTTATTCTTTAAAGCATAAGTATTTAAATTAAATGATTTGATAATAGTGCTTGCTTTAACATTTGGTGTTATGTATATTTTTATGTAAATATATGGTACATTGTGGCTTAATAGTGATCAAATTAATGTTAATACAAAACTATCACCTCTTGGTAATTTATAATCATCCCAATTCTCTTCATCAGATGTAATACACAATACATCAGACATAGGAGATTTTTATTACATTTTCTTTGATGCACAAGCAAACTATTGTGACTATTTTTTAGAGGTTTGAATAATGGTAATATTTTAGTGAGACTGAAAACAAATAACATGGGTATAAGTAACAATCAGCCACTCAAGCTATGTAATATTCCTTTATTCTTAAATTTGATTAAGTCTGTGGTAGATGTGAACATGAAAGCCTTAAATTCCTGCTGGAACAGAAGATTTTTGTTTATCTTGTTAAGCACCCATCATCACTATGAAATTCTAGTCTGCTGCTATAACATTAACATATGCAGCCACCACAGAACACCAGCAAGAACTTGAAAAGAGCTTTAAAGCATTAAGCTTCACTTAGCATGTTTTAGCTAAACTAAGTTTTAACTTGTTTCATTGCTCTTTGTTCTAGCTACTGATGTTATATGCTAGTCACTCACTGTGTGACAGTACAACACTTAGCTTTCTAACACTTTTGTCTTTAACTACTGTAGCATATGGAAGCAGGTTAAGCTGCATGCACTACAAGGAATTATTATCAAGCCTGTCAGATCATAACCCTTTTTATGTGTTCTATATATGGGCACCAAGATTTAGCTCTCAGTCTTCATTTTCATGCTAAATTTCTTGACATCCATATCTGCAACATATAACAAACTGATCATGATTAGAAACCTGATCATAATCCTCTGTTTTATAAATGCTCACTCACATCATCAAGTTGACATAGAAGTAGATGCCTCCTGAACCTGGTGGATTTCTTTGAGACAGTTACTCAGGCTATAGATAAGTGAAAGGAGGTACACACGGCTTACCTTGACCTTGCTAAAGCATTTGACACCATTCCCCATTCGGGTATTATTGATAAGCTCACCAGTCTGGGCATAATCCCCTACGTCACAAGATGGATTGCAAACTGGCTCACAGACAGATCCCATAAAGTAAGTGTAGCAGGATCTATGTTCGAATCCAGACCAGTAATGAGTGGTGTGCCTCAGGGCTCTGTCCTGGGGCCCCTCCTGTTTGGCATATACTTCTCAGAAGTACAGGCAAGCATGGAAGGGCTGTGGCTGACTAAGTTTGTGGACAACTGCAAACTGGGTGCTATAATGGAGTCTCCGGCCGACATGGAGATCCTCCAGAAGAGCCTAAATGAGACAGATGCATGGTGTCAAAGCCATGGTCTCAAGCTAAATGCAAAAAATGCGTAGTAATCCCCTTTGGAAATAACAGAGTACCCGCAAACTACAACATAGGAGGTAATCCCCTGAAATCTGAAGAAGAAATAAGGGATCTAGGGACCCAAGTAGATAGCCAGCTTTCCTTTGATAACCATGTTGCCAAAGTGGTTAGAAAATCCTTCTATGTGACCCATCTGATCATGAAAGGGTTCGCGTCAAGATCTGAGGATGTAATGGTGCCCCTCTACTCTTCCCTCATCAGACCCATTATTGAGTACAATGCACCAATTGGAATGTACCTGGCTAGACATCTCCAGCAGCTGGAGAAACCACAGAGGTACCTAACCAAGAGGATTACTGGCCTCAAACAGTTGCCCTATGCAGCACGATTGAAAAAGCTAAGACTGTTCTCTGTTGCATACCGCTTTCTCAGAGGCGATCTCTGTCTAACGTACAGAGCCATGTCCAACCCAGAATTGTTGAACATGCTCCATCTTAGCAAAACCAAATCTACTCGAGCTACATGCTCTAGGGATATAAACCTCAACACAACAATGAATAATACATGCTGGAGGGATAGATTCCCTTCACAGAGACTTCCCTTACTATGGAACAGAGTCCCGATCTACATAAGACAGAGCCCCACACTATCACTCTTCAAGAGGAACCTTGATGAGTGGATGGGTCACAGAAAGTTCACACCGGGGATCACACCAACAGCACTACTAGATAGGGGCCAAGGGTACTAGCTGCTAGTACAAGGGTCTAGGGGACTACTAAAGGGGCGGTGAATACCGCACAATGTGGCTGGGCTAATATATGCCTTCAGGCAGATAGCTCAGTACCAACCTATGAACCTGTGTCATCCAAGCTATGGCACATCTATACTGTCATGCTCTTAACCTCATTCTACCTGAGGGGGATATTGGTTGTTTGGCTACTTCTTGCCATTCACCATTATACATGACTTTACTGAATCCCAATTCCAAAATAAATTCATACATTAATTATTGTAGTCATGTAAGCTCATGAAAGGATTAATTCAGGGTAAAAATGTGTGGGGTACCTGCATCAGCAGAAAGAGAAAAAAATATGTAACAGCAAGTCAGTGAATTATATAAAGACACAGGCAAAATGAAAGGCAGCTACTGGTACCCAGATATGCACATATATATGAGTAATACTTTACTTATTGGTCTGACACCTATTACAGAGTATTAAGCCCCCAAACTGGTAATGAGCTTATTCCTGTAATGAAAGGTACAGAGATGGATCCCTTCCACTTCCATTATGTCTGCTGTATTAATCTAAGCAAGCCAATTAGCCAGAAAATAGTCAGTCCCCGGGATTCATGAAGCTTCCGCCAGGCGCAGGCGTAGCGTAGGCGGTATAACGCCAAATATGGCCACCGAGTGATTCAGGTACGATCCAATTCCACTTGTACTACCAGTGTATGCCAGATCTGCGCAGCTCTCTGCGTAGGAATGCAAATCACCATATGCGCAGTACTGCAGCATGCAAATGAAGGTACATAGCGATTCATGAAGTGGCGTAGTAAGCCTACAGAAATGTAAACCAAAAAAACGGTTTACATTTTGACAAACAGAACATCAGAGCCAGGAAAGTGGACCACACTCATGTATTACAAAGTTAACATATGCCAATGGCTAAATATACAGCCAATGGCATAGGAAAAGATGCACAACACATAAAAAATAACATTTAATGTGATGGCCACAGTAATGCAAAGTACAACCGTAGGGCATGTGTGCACAAATGGGAACACAAGGAAAATATATACAAATGTCATAAAATAGCAATGTAACACAAATCATGATTTCACCATAATAGTCAATGGTATGCATGCTACACCACAACCAAGCTGTAAGGGTTGCTAAGGGCCTGTGACAGTGTTCGGCGCGGTAACTATGAATTAGTAGTCAATGCCATGCAAATGAGGCAAGTAATAGTGAATCGCAAACGTCCCGCCGGCCTAAGGATGTACCATACAGCGCAGCACTACAACACCGAGGAGTGGTCTGGAGGAATACATTACATCAGCAGTGGGGTGTGCCACTGCAGCTGTAAGCACATTGGAGCAATGCAAATCTGGGCTGCCTGTTGCTAAGCAAAGCCGCAGGATAGGGGCGTGGATGTAGGTATAGCTTTGCTCAGCTAAGAGCACACATGGTGCCCGAAAGTGCATGTGTACATGGATGAAAACGTGCCCGAAACCCGGTAAGCGGACGCACGAGCCACGCACCACAGCCCAAAAAGGAAGTTTAGGGAAGACAATAAGGAAATGCCGCAGCAGGGTAATTGGAGTACAACTGAGCAATTAACACCTATTAACTCACAGTGGGCCATTGATGGCAGCGAATAAGGCTGCTAGTAGCAACCTGCAGAACAGGATAGGGGAGGTGTCAGATTGCAAAGAAAAGAGAACTGTAACTGCAGAGCAAAGCAAACCTGCAGTAGATCGGCTATAGAACACATTTCGCAAGACAATCTTGGTTCGGGAAAGTACAAAACAAGAAAGCAGGCTGCTGGATGCATGCCAGACCATGGGAGGGGAATCATTAAGAAAAGGTGAGGCAAGGGCAAGAGGTAATCCATGGCAGCTAAATGTAATTCAACACCAAAGGCAGCACAATAGCAGTACCTGTGGTACAACACATAAGATACCCTGCAGCTCCGAATGTACATACACATCCTATGACATCATCAGTGTTCAAAGCACAATAGTATAAAGTGTGAAGGTACCTCACAAACACTTGTGGATTCCCAAACACTGTCCCATCGGTGTAAACAGATGGAGAACTTTTACAATGTACTTGTTGGGAGCTGCCATAGCTGTGATTCATCAGCATGTGTTGGAGACTGAAGGTGTTGTGGAGGATGATGCTGACAACCACCTCAGGCCCCGGAAGAGGAGAAGAGTGTTTAGACCAATGGTAACCTACCAGGGGCTACATGATCTGGAGATAGTAGAGCATTACAAGGTGGACAGGGACATCATACAGCAAATAGTTGAGCTGTGCTGGCCACACCTGAGATCCAGAAATAAGAGAGGGGAACCCATCCCAGTGGACACGAAGGTATGTGTAAGCTTGAGAATACTAGCCACAGGTACCTTTCAAAGGCCAACTGGAGATATCATGGGGATCTCACAGTTATCAGCATCCAGGGTACTCCACCAGTTCCTGGATGCCATGTTACCACATGCCAGTGAGCATATATACTTCCCCCAAACACAGGAGGAGTTGGCCAGCAATATGCATCTCTTCCACCATGTGGCACACTACCTGGAGGTACTGGGTGCAATAGACTGCACGCACATACATACATATCAAGTCACCACCCGGTGAGCATGGTAGGCGCTACATAAACCGCAAGGGATACCACTCCATCAACTGCCAGGTTATGTGCAATGCCCCGGGCATTATCACGGATGTGTGTGCTGGCAGCCCTGGAAGCTACCATGACTCCCACATCTGGCATGCCTCACAGCTGTATCTGGTATTTGTCAGGAGGGACAGCCCATATGGCCACCTTGTGGGGATGCTGGCTATGCACTGGAGCTGTGGATGATGACTCCCATCTAAAATGCACACACACTCATGCAAGAACGCCATAATGAGGCACACGCACAAACCAGAATCATCATAGAGCATGTGTTTGGGATGCTGAAATCACGGTTCTGTTGCTTGGACATATCTGGTGAAGACTTGCAGTACTCTCCAGGCACGTGTGCCCACATCTTTATAGTATGTGCCATGCTACATAATATAATCCTGCGGAAACAGCTGCAGCAGGGAAATAATGGTGAAGGCCCTCACAGCCCACCGCAATTCCCAAGGCCATCACAGGCGCAGAGGGATTCAGACCAAACGGAGGCGTGCCCAATATGCCCATGCCTTGGCAAAGAGGGAATGTATAGCACATACACTGACAGTGTAAGCCCCGAAGGACTGACACACTTCTCCACCTGCACACACAGTAAAACGGATGGCACACACACATGACAACCTGCAAATTGTAATGAATAGGTGGCCTACTGTGTGAATCCTACATAGTCAGCCCTCAACTATTGCACACACACAACAGCTACTGGAACAAGGAAAGTCAACACCTGAACAGTAAACAAAGCTAACAGCATATGTTGATACTGTATGTATAGGTTCCTAGGTACATCAGTAGGCACATGCTCGATTGTCAGAGGCCATTCATCAGCCTAGGCAAAATGTGTCTGCTATCGCCACCCTATCGATTAACCAATAGTCCCTCTGTGGAGCAGAGCCAATTGCGGGATCCACGAGTGTAACCACTGTTCCCCACCTACTCTGCATGGATTCCCCAGTGTGTTAATGAGGGCCTCCATATAATGTAATCAGAGATGTAGTGCCAAAGCATGGGGAGTACCCATGACAGGTATCTGCCACCCCAGCATTCTCTAGTTATGGTTGTGTCAAGGTGTAGCACATTACAGTGTGTGGCTCACTGTGACATAGATTCCCAGTGCTGGAGCACATCCATTAAACATCACTTGGACATACCATTAATTGGTATCATCCATATGTAAACTAACTGAGTTACACATTTGACTGCAGTATGGAGGAACAGCCATAGCACAGTCCACATACAAAACACCATAACACTTGTACAAATCCCAGATGACCAAGTGGTAAAGCCACTGACAGTGTCGTGCATGTACCTGGTTCCACGTCCTGCAAGGTCCGTTACGTAATCCCGATGGCACGAATAATGGATGTTGGATGCAGGTCATTAGAGCACGTTTAAGCACGTTAGCGGGTTTATGAGGCAGCAAGTGACGGTAAGCATCGTTTAAACATGACTACACAGATATGCGCAAAACAGGTCTAAGCTTTGCCGAATTCTGCGCAGATCACAGTCAAAGATGTCCAGAACAGGTGAAACCAGCATTATTCACCCTTGTACTAATAGTGCCTGCTCTGAGAGGTAAAACGACCACTGGCAGGAGTAGAACACGCAACCATGTACACAATCACCTACCACTAAGCTACCCGAGATGTACCAACAAAAGGTGTATTGTGACAGGTTAAAACACAAAAGGGCGGAGTTCAGCAAACAGTATACACCGCCATGTACCCAACGAAAGGTGTGTACACTTTCTCTCTTTCTCTCCCTGTCTATATATATATATATATATATATATATATATATATATATATATATATATATATATATAGGGATAGAAAGGGTGAAAGAGAGATGTATGTCGATATATATGGATATATAGATATATATATATATATATATATATATATATATATATATATATATCTGTGAATATATAGACAGGTTAACGACTTGTACACAACCATGGAGGTACAAATAAATAGGATACTGCCAACTACCGAATGCTTTACATACCAACACACGTGATCACGAGGCTCAAAGACAGAAAGACCACAGTACCGGAACACCATAACCGCGAATAATATTATCATGATGTTAAGGGACATTTAGTTATTGCTGCTAGTGCTGCGGTCCAGGTAGGTACTGTGTTTAAGTGTGGTTCCGATTGCTGTAGTGTGTGTAAGTGCATGTTGAGAGTGCGGTGTGTGTTTCCATGGGACTGTAATGTGTGTGTGTGTTTGCATCGTGTGTCTGTTCTTGCTAACTCGGAGGTAGATTATTACAGTAGTTGTGGTCATAGCTGGCCTTAGGCATATGGTTACCACCTGTCCCACTTTGAGAGGGACAGTCCCTCTTTGGGCAGTTGTGTCCTGACAACAAATATTAAAAAGGGCAAATGTACCGAGATTGTAGGACATAATGATGTCCCATATATTATGTAATAGTTGCATTAAATAGTTATTCCTTTATCTAAAATACGTAAATTGTACAAGAAACATAATAAGCAACTAATGTGCTACAAGAATAAGGTTTTATTTAGGACAAAAGTAAGTTCTATCCTTTGTACTGACAGTGGGTATGTGTCGGCCTCTAAACACCGATGTGTGCCCTGCAAATGTCCCACTATGGCCATTTGAAAAGGTGGCAACCCAAGCCAAAGAGGTTGAGTCACCAACACAACTGCAATGAGTGCAAATATCTGTGACAGAAATACACGAGACAGCTTTCATGTAGCAACATTTCATTACATATCAATGTATTTCGGAGGGATTGAAGGATCAACATCACCTGCATGCTATATAGGAACCAATTAACAATGGCTTAATGAATAAGCCTGCAATAACCATAGTATTAGTCTACTAAATGACAGGTATTTAATTAGGGAAGGGGCCCCCACACACATATGGAATATGTATAAATGCAGTCCCCACAAACCTTTATCTGCTATGTACACCCACCTACATCTCCCCCACACCCAAAACAATTGCAATACAGACTGTAATAACATCACAAACATCCACTCACTCAATGACATCTGCAGAAGTGTTAACATACCTTGTAAGAGAAACACTTGTAATGGCGCCATGTGAAATCATTGCTGTTGTACAATGGAACAGACGCCGATGTTACAGGTTTTGTTTGCAATAGTCTCATATCAGACGGTTGAGATAACAGCTACACTCACATGTAAAACTATATACTCTAGCCATCACACACAATCCACGGGGGACATGAATTCAAAATATCTGTGTCTCTCCATATAGCAGTTGCAATTCATCACAATAAAACACATCCAGACAGTCTCACTCGAAGGTAGGGCAAAAGGACAATGCCCAAGTGGAGTATTCAATTATACCCCACTGTTGCCATGTAATTGACCAATGGAGTAGCTGCACAGCTGATGTGCATGTAATAATTTACTCCGGGACACAAATTGATGGCAGGATACCACATGTTACAGATATCCACGTATAAAATGATGGCTTGCCATACATTCAAACCATATGCTCATACCATAGAACCGTTTGAAGAGGAAAGGAGTAACACAGAATTATCATAAACTCGGACCACTAAGAAGGTATGTAGAACACTCAGTATGTTAGTGTATGTAGTGCCTGTTCTGTGTTAATGAAAGTGTACACAATGCATACAGTGGGAAAAGGTATTATGTAGTGATGTCTTGTTGAGCATAGTACGCTTGTAGAGTACTGCTGTGGGCCACAAGGTAAACACCTCATACACCACAAGGGATGCTACATAAGGGCTTTAAACATAACAATTCCACTCCAGCTGCTGTTGGTGGTAGGGTTTGTCCAACAAGTACGTGCCATAACAGGGGATAGTATATGTTGATATACTGTAGGCATATGTATGGGCATATAATGAGAATAACATGCCTAAGGTGGTCCTGCTGTGTAATTATGCTTTGCATTATGGGACATGGTTTAAAAAATGTGAAAAGTACAGTATTGTAGGTAGATATGTCAAATATTTTACATAGCATTACTGTTATATTATGCAAACATAAGGTATGTCTATTGGAATGTACAATACACAATAACAGGATGCATATGTCTTGTAGTCACCAGACAGTGTAACAGCATGATAGCTAATTGAAATGGAAGAGCTACTCAATTATCCATGCACAAAGGACATGTAATAGCTTCATAGGTTCATAGTTAGGTACTATGCTGTCTGGCCAAGTCCATTTCTAAGCCCAAATACAGTGTTTTCACTGGCGGCACCTCCCTAGGTTAGTGTCCTGTGCCTGTGAACAGCACAGCCATTTGTTTCCTGCACCTGTGTATAGTACAGCCACTGCAGTGATCCCTGGCATACATGTCTGTTCCCCATCCACCCATCGAGGTATCTCATAAAGAGTGCTAGTGAGGGTCCTGCCTGATGTACATAGGAATCATGTTCCAAAGCATGGTGAGTGTCCGTTTCAGGAATGTATCTGCCCAGCACGTGCTACACATCGTTGTGTTTGGGTACATATCCCAGAGCATGTTGCTCTCAGTGGCTTTTGCTCATGTTGCTTATGTGGAGCATATCCATCAATATTGTTGTGGACATGGGCCTTGTATGTTCAGCAGAGGTCACCTCTGAGTATGCAGTATGCAAATGAGTACAGTTGGGGTTTCTGTAGTTGTGCTGCATACGTCATCCTTCGGAGGTGAGTAATACTGTTGGTGTGTTAATGTTGTGGTATTTAAAGCTGTTGCTGCTCCGTAAGGTATACCCCAAATGAGGTGTTGTACTCTTGAACATGTTTCATAAGTCAGGAGTATAGAGGTACAATGGCAGCCTTTGTTCCGGCTACAAACCCATTACATATTAGGGTGGCCATGTAGAAGGATATCCACACCCACTTGGCAATAAGGTTATCAAAGGAGTGGGTGCTATCTACGTGTGTACTAAGATCCCTTATAATGTATTATGTATGTAGGGGACTACCATCTATGTGATAGTCACTGGGTGATTGTTGTAATCCAAAGGGGATGTCTATGCACCTTGTGGCATGCTGCTTGAGGCCATTTTACCAACACCGGGTATCCGTCACAGTGATACCCTTATGGAGGGTGTGTGTATTAGCTGGTGAATCAATCATGGCCCCTAGTTTGCAGTTGTCTGGAAACCTATTCAGGGAAAAGTCTTTCTGTGCTAGACTGTACCTCAGGGAAGCATATAACAAACATGAGAGGCCCTATGACCGAGGACTGGGGTACGCCAATTGTAACTGATGTACAGTAGGAACTACGGTATGCTACCCTCACTGCATGTGTCCTGTCCGTGAGCCACTTTGCATAACATCTCAAGATGTATGGGTCGCTGTGCAGGTGGATGTGTATATTGACAATACCAGAATGGTGAACGGTGTTGAAAGCCAATGAGAGGACAAGGTAGGCTGTGTGGACCTCCTTACCATCATCTACTACCTTGCTAACTGTCTCAAAGGACTCCACTAGGTGTAGGAGCCATGTTGTGGCCCTAAGAAATCCAACCTGGTGGTATCAAAGGTTTGGAGGCCAACAATGTCTCTGTGAATGACTTCCATGATGATGTTCTCCATAGCCTTGCAGAACAGTCTAGTCAGGCGTATAGGGCAATAGTTCCTCTGGTCCATTGTGGCACCACCTTTGTGGAGTGTGATAACTGTTGCTGTGTGCCATTCAGGGTCCAGAATGCCTGATACATGGCTATTAGTGAATCTGGTGTCCAAGTGGAGAGCCATGTTGTTCTGAGGTTTGTATAAATCACAGCCTGGGATGTTGGACGGTCACATGGAGTTTGTGTTCCAGGCTTTAGAGAGAGCATGTTTGAACTGCGTAGTTGTGACTGCAGGGACTCTGCATTGATCCTGTATAGATTTGGGCCCTTTAGGGTGTGAGAGGGGTGTAAAGTTAGCTGCCAGGATGTTGCCAATATCAGATGGTTCTGTAATGTTTCTGCCTAACCATTGTATGTCAGAGCAGATGTGGGTATTGCCATCGAGAGTAGTGACATATCTCCATAACACTTAGTGGTAGTCTTTGGAATGTGTTGCAGTAATGTTTATGTAGCTAGCTTTGGAGGATCTGATAAGGGATCCCAAATTCCTACTGAGGCTGACCAGGGAGCTACCCCACCCATGGGAGTGTACCCTACTTTGCAACAGTCTCCTCCTTCTGTCGTGCATTATGTCCATGGCAGTGGACCCCCAGAGTGGCATCCGTTATCTGGTGGGTACC
The DNA here is from genome assembly GCF_019279795.1 of Protopterus annectens. Taxonomy (NCBI): domain Eukaryota; kingdom Metazoa; phylum Chordata; order Ceratodontiformes; family Protopteridae; genus Protopterus; species Protopterus annectens. The sequence continues at coordinate 692,724,222 of NC_056741.1, forward strand.
GTCATGGCTCTGTTTGGGATAGCATGATCCATGCAGTCATGTAAGTGCTAATGAAGTGCAGTTGTGAATGTTTCTGTGTTTGTAACTATATTGTCCATCTGCACAGGTGTCATGGCATTTACTACTTCTGTCATACGAAGCCTGAAGTTGGCTTTGTAGAAATATGGTACTGAGTTGTCTGTGAAGGGTGTGGTGCCGGGATGTGGATAACAAGGGTGATTGGTATACATTCGGAACTGACCAACGAGGGGATAACCCCAGGTGTGGAACACCAGTCACACATGTTGGTAATGTCCAGGTCTAGGATATTGTTGGCCTTGGTGGTGGTGTGTATATGTTGATCCAGCTGATTGGAGTTTATGAATCCCTGAAAGTGTTGGCCTAATGTGTCGGTACATGAGTAGGTATCACAGTTAGGTGTGGGGTACTATCAGTCTCAGATCAGTAGTTCCTGTTTGAACCTTTCCAGTACACCAAGAAATGAGGGCCGTTAACCATGGGGTATGGTGTGGAATCCATAGCTAGCTACAATTTGTATAGCAGTTCTGGCCACAGTTAGTTGCACTTGGATTACCTCTGATGCATTGTGCTAAGCAACCAGCATGGAGGTGTGTACATCCCTGTGAAATATGGACACACCTCCGTCATGGGTGTTCCGGTCCTGGTTACATGACTGAAAGGTGTAGTCTGCATAATACTGGAACAACAGGAACCAAAGCAAATAGCAAAAAAACAACAGGAACAAGTTCCACCAGGATTTATTGTAAGCAAGAAATCTCTCTCTCTGACGTCTCGGCCAAAGCCTTCAAGGAGAATAAAACACTTACATAAAAAAGCAGTTTATATACACAAGCATAATGAAATGATTATACAATTAATCAATTAACACAACAATTCAACAAGCTAATACTCTCCAATTGAGCTCTTCATTTAGCCCAAAAGGAAACATAGTTTTGAATTTTAAAATATATACAGTTTCTTTCTGCACTAACTTAGTTTTAACATCAGTATCATTAAACATAGAGACACAAACTTGTTCTAAAATAGTTCCTTTCAAACCCTCATTACATTTATTATGTGCTTCTAGAAAATGTGCTGCAACTGGGCTGTCTTCTTTACCATTTTTGATGTCTCTTAAATGCTCTAAAAATCTTATTTTAAAAGCCCTCTTTGTTTCACCAATGTAAAACTTATTACAGGGGCATTGTAGAGCATAAATGACACCCACAGAATTACAACTAAATACACCCCGACTATCAAATTTAACCTTATTAATAAAGTTAAAATTGGATACAATGTGTTTGCAAACCTTACATTTCCCACAGGGAAAAGTCCCAACTTTAACAGGTTCCATATACATTCTTAACAAGGGCATCATAATCTTAGATTTTATAAGAAAATTTTTTATATTCTTACCCTTACGGTAGGAAAACTTCATATTTACATCAAGCCATTGTTGAACATTTCTAAGAGAAGTAAAATAAAGCCAAAATTGGCTAACAATGTCAAGAAACTGTTTAGTAAAGCATCCATAAGTAGTTACAAAATAAATATTTTCCTTAGTTAAACTTGTATTGTCCTGGTGTATCCTGCTACAAGTCTTCTGATAAATAGATTTTTCATGTCTAGGTTTGACCCCTGTACACAACCTTGTAAAACTTTTTTCCAAAATATTTTTACCATAACCTCGGGTGGAAAAAGATTCCACCAAGAGGCACATTTCTTTATGGAAAATATCAGATCTATTACATAACCTAGAAATACGTAGCATTTCACCATACGGTAAAGCCTCAATTACATGGAAGGGATGCCCACTATTGCCATGTAAATACTGGCATGTCCCTTCAAATTTTTTATTGGGCGAGGTTATAATATTCTCCCCATCTGAAATGTCTAATACTACATCCAAAAAGGGGATAATATGTCCAACGTTTAAGCCATCAAATTGAATATGAAATTTATTAACATTAATTTTATTAAAAAATTCAATAATTTCATCTCTATCACTATCCACCAAAAATATTAAATCATCAACATACCTAAAATAATGAATAACATGTTCTTGAAAAAATCTTTGCTTATAAATCACATTTGCTTCAAAGAAACCCATGAAAAGGTTAGCATACATGGGGGCAAATGAAGCCCCCATTGCTGTACCTTGTAACTGATGATATAAAACATTGTTAAACTCAAAAAAATTATGTGTTAAACAAAAATGAACCATTTCCATCACATATTCTGAAGCAGGTGAATTTCCTAGGAAGAACCTTAAAGCTTCCAAACCAAATTCATGTCTAATGCTTGTATACAAACTTTTTACATCAATACTGACCCAAATCATATCACGATTTATCTTAACATTTTTTACTTTGTTCAAAAAATCAAAAACATCACTTATATAAGAAGGCAATTTAATAACATGAGGGGACAAAAAATGATGTAAAAAGACACCTAGGTTATGTAAAAAATACTCCGACCCTGATACTATAGGCCTACCGGGGGTTTGTGCAAATTCTTATGAATTTTAGGCAGGCAGTAAAATAAAGCCATTTTGCAGCCTTTTACCTGAAACTTTTTTCTAACATCTGACTGACAAAAATAGCCTAATCTTAGTCCCTTATTAATCAACTCCATATATTCATTAATAGCTGTAAAAAAAACTTCAGGTTCCACAGCCTTATATGTGTTAATATCACAAAGATGTTTCATACACATATCCAAATAGTCAGAAAAACTCATGCCCACCAGTTTATTGCCCTTGTCAGAGGGCTTGAAAACAATTTCATGCTTCTTACTTAAAGTTAACAAAGCCTTCCATTCTTGAATAGACATATTGTAGACTATGTTAGACCTATTGTTCATGAAATCTTTATATGCTAACTCAGAAAAATAATTCACCAGGCTAACAAATTGACATACCTCCCCATTGAGAATTTCAGGCATAAAAGTACTATGCGAAGGAACATTAGAAGTATCAAACATAAAATATGCATTATTTTCATTATCAGAAGCACATGAATAAAAACTATCTGTAGAACTTTCTAAACTCTCATTATCCATTTCTAATATAGAAGAAATGTTCTTACTAAAAAAATATTTCAAATGCAGTTTCCTAGAAAAAGAAAACATATCACTTTTAATGTCGTGCAAACGAGTAACTACCGTAGGGACAAATTTAAGTCCCTTATTTAGCACACACATTTCAGTATCACTAAAAATATAACTCGATAAATTAACTACATATTCAGTTGCATTAAGCATTACATTAGTATAGGGAACAAAACAGGAATTACCGCCTTCCCCGTTTAAACCCCCTTTGTCCAAAACGCTGCCCACCTGGGTTTGCAGACTGTTCCCAGGTCCGTTTTTGTACCTGGGCTGGAGGAATCGAGGAAGAAGAGGAATTTCCCCGAAAAGTGTGACAAAATCTATCCCTTTGCTCAGCTGCTGGAAGTCCTGGGAAGTCGCCATCATTCCAATCTTCTTCATGCGAAGTGTAGCCTCCTTCTGAAGCCGAGGAATTGAACGCTTGATTGTCAGCGTCATCTGGGTAAAACCTAACCTGTTTACGGCGTTTAGAGCGTTCAGTCCTGGATATGAATGCTTTGTTAGATTCATAGTCACGAATGTCCCGCAAGAGTTTACCTTTCTTTCTGTTTACCAGAGTTACTTCATACTCCTTCAATTTACCGTTGGTTTGCTTAAGAAAATCATCAAATACGGACAGCGGAACCGCATTTGTCAAATCAGTACATAGTTTTTTAATACCAGACCACAATTCCTTATGTTTTATCTGGTCACGTTCTATAAGTATCTGGAGCCATTCACTCACACATTTGTGGGCAGCATGTACCCACCTTTTGTGGAAAGAAATGTCTGTCTCCACACTCAAATCAAATGGACTGGAGGGATCCTTGAATACTCTCAGACCCCTAGGAGTAGTATCAGTCTCCACATATTTTTGTAGCCCACAGATATTGTAATGCACTGAAGTTTCCTTCCACATCAATTTCTCCAGTTCATCAAATAGTGTTTTATGTTCTGTATTGACTGCTAACGAAATTTTTCTGCCCACACCAGAAAAAGGATTAGTGGGTCTCGAACGTCTGTCCTCTTCCCATTTTTCCCAAATACTGGTGCCTTCATTTAAAACTCTTTGTGGAGCTTGTCTCTCACCTCTGTCCGCTTGATTAGAAGCAGTAGAAGAATTCACCAGGAAATTATCCAGGGACATTTGACTTCCCTCCATATTATCTCTAAAAATCCAAGGTAGATGGAACTGTGGATCAGTAGGCATAAAGCTGGAACAACAGGAACCAAAGCAAATAGCAAAAAAACAACAGGAACAAGTTCCACCAGGATTTATTGTAAGCAAGAAATCTCTCTCTCTGACGTCTCGGCCAAAGCCTTCAAGGAGAATAAAACACTTACATAAAAAAGCAGTTTATATACACAAGCATAATGAAATGATTATACAATTAGTCTGCATAATAACCTGTCAGTGCAGGGGTGCTCTCTGGAGCCTAGAAGCAGGTCACAGTCACTGCAGAGATATCAAAGTGGTCCATTATAAGGACTGCCTCAGCTGAGTGCTTTTGAGATGAAGATGTCAAGCACTGAGTAACATTACCCTCAGATTTTGCTTGCCTGTACCTGTTCTGGTGGTGAATATGTTATTTGAAATGTGTCTAAAACAGGCAGTATAGAAGCAGCAAAAGCCTTAGATGTTATCCATAATCCCAGGGCTGACAGGTGCAGGCCATCTGTGCCAAAGCATTGTGGTTTGTCGACCATGTCATTCAAAGCAGACAGATACTGGATACCCTTGGAATGACACCAGAAGCATAGGCAACTGTTGAAGTGAATAATTCTGTTGTTGTACTGTGTCATCAGTCTGGACTAATGCAGAATGCTTCTCAGGGCTTGGGCGATACCTGCCTGGGCTACAAGATCAGAGAGCTATTGCATGTCCCTGTCCACATAGTTCAGAAAGTTACATCTCAGGGCATTCACACTAATGTGGAGAATGACAGTCATATTGTACCTGTTGAGGAGTGACCTGAGTGCATAGGTTATGTTGTGGATCCTGTTACCGACAGCCAGATGACAGTGACTATCACCTTGTGTAGCCTGCTGAGTGGGACATCAGTGTGACCGCCTATAGAGTCCCCTCTGACTAGTGTGTTGGGTATGTTATAACACCCTATTGGCTGTAGTTGATGGACAAACATGAGTCTGTGGGCTATAAGTAATTGGTGTTGTGTTTGGTGATGGGGGCTGCCTCTGTTGCCTACACAGAGTAGTATGGAGAGGCTCCGCAAATGTTGTACTCTTACTTTGTGTGGCCTGTGGTGGTGGAGATCTAGTGAGACTATGTGATGAGTGGGGCGTGCTGCAAATGTTTAACATCCCCACATGATTGTCACGTTAAGTCTGGGTTGGAGAGAGCATTACCTCCAGCATGGCTACATATCTGCATCTCCCACAGGCTGTAGTGTCATATGTTCAGAGGTGAGCATTGACTGTGTACATGAGACGATTGCTATATTGCCTCATGTTGCCCACATTCATCATATAGACAGGCAATAACACTGGTAATTGACATTTGGACATGCCTGTATATTCAACCATTTCTCACAAGATGGGGTAAGTGTGTACAACAGCTGTTGTACTGTAAGCATGCTGGAAATGTAAGGACAAACAGTGTTTACCTGTAGGAAATGAGTAGGATTGAGTGATATAGTAATTAGTCGCTCATGAAGTGCGTACATGTTCTGAACAAGTGCTGAGCATGAATAAGCAATACAGTTAGGGTGTTGGATAATATAAACTCACTGCCCCTCCAACAGGTACACAATCACATATCCATGAACACTACAGAGCCCCTGTAACCATAACTATGATGGTACAAGGTGCACTCAGGCTGCATGTGACCTGTTCAAATCCCTGGTCGTATAATACACATATGGCAAAACAGTTTGCTGTACACATACACTTCCATGTAAAACATAGGTTCATGGCAGTCTATGAAAATACTGAATGGATCACACTAACAAGTTATCACAACCCAAAAAGTGGAGATGCCACTCATAATGGGAGGGCAGCACTATTACCCTGCTGAGTATGGTCTGAAAGTCTATGAACCTTAATCAACGTAGATGTTGTTAGCAGTACAGATGTAGATGACAGTACCGATGAATTCACACTGCATAGCATACCTGTGACAGGTCATAGGATATCATCACCCATACTGTGTTCCACCTACACTCAGTATACTACATGTACCTTCGTATGTCACAGGAGTGTTCTACCAGTGGCCTGTTCACAGAAGCAACACTACAAAAGGTGTCTGAGTGACATGTGGATATCACACCAGTGGCAGCTACAGTAAAACAGGGTTAATGTTTTGTACTCCCCCGTCATTGTATCCCATACTACACAGACAAATGGAAGGCATCTGCATATGTGAGTATGTGAATGGCCATGACCTAGGAGCAATAGCTGACTCAGTGTTGTGGACAACATACAGAACTAGCTTTGTAGGTGAGGTGCGTGACATATGTGCACAATCTGACAGCTGCTTATTGCATTGTCACCGCTATGTTAATAACCCTGTACCCATTAACTACCACCTAGGCAGCGGTCAACATTATGGACACTGTGTGTAAGGGATGGTGCTGTGCAGTTTACCTCCCTGAGCTAGTGACATCACCAGGCCTATTAAGTAGTCATAAGAGGCAACCCAAGTCATGACAGGGTGCCATCCATGAGCATGGAGATTATTGGACAGCCATACTCAGCACTCAAGTGACCAATATCGGATCACATACCACCTTTAAGGGGTATTGGCCATGCTTGGATGGGCAACACCAGCCTTCACAATCCTCATCTCCACCATGCAGCATGCTGCCTACCCTGCATAAAGACATGTGCAACACTGTGATGTTGGACATGCTACATGTACATATCCTGATCTGAAAGACATACGTCATGGACAGCCACCTTCCTAGTACAAGGGTCGCCACATGCTGGACAGATTCCTGTGCCATACATGTGACATACTCCTGCCATACAATGCAACCCTGTCCAGCAAAGCTGCATATGTCATCTCTGTGATACATGGTGCGATGACCGCATGGTAGATGTATCATTAACTGTCTGGATCAGTAATGTGGCACTCATTCACCTGTCGGCGGGAACATGGTTGTCAGATACAGCTAGAAAACCTTACATCCTATGCCCATACATGGCCCAGGGCATACACACTACTACATGATCTTGGCCGTACATGCTATAGTTGATAACCATCCCTGCGAATACCATCCGGCTAGCCATTTTCCCATGTGTATCACATGTGCAACACAGGCGATACGTGGCAGGATGTTGAACTGCTGTACAGTGCCGTGTAGATGTATATGGCAAAACACATGCATGTAAAGGTTTCCGTGTGCATGTCTGCATTGTCACTGCCCATATCCATGAAGGCAGTGTATGTGATGATATGTGACGTATACACAGCATCAAGGTCAACAGCATTACTGTGCACACATCCAGGCATGTGCTGATAGGTAAGAACACCAGTACAAGCAAACAGCCATGCTCACATCATGACAGCATTCATATGTAGAATGAGCAATGTAATGAGGTGACACACGTATATGGTGATAATATCCAATCCCCATCGGGTGTTACATGTGTGTGAAACAAACATGTCAGTCATGTCAGTGTCATGACGATTTGCAAAGACAACTGTTCATAAGTACTAAATGTAATGCACATGTATGTACATCTGTATCTCTGTGCATCTCTGAGATGCTGTGAACTGTCTCCATCATTATGTCTTACAGATAATGCCTCGATCACGACTGCCAGCATATAGCCGCTTGGAGGACGATGCCCTCATACCATACCTCCAGGATAACTATGAGGTACTGTTCAGCCATGTGCCACAGCATGCCCAGCAGCGTGATGTCATGTGGCAGGAACTTTGCAGGAGGGTTAATGATGTGGGTGGCCATAACCGCACCTACCAGCAGGTGCTCAGACACTGCACGGACCTGATCTGACATGCGAAACAGTGTGCCAATGCAATCACCACAGAACAAGGTAGAACAGGTGGTGGGCCACCAACCCAGCCCCCACTCACACCTACCGAGGAGCTACTGGCCAGCCTTGGGACCCCATCATAACAGCATCCACAAACTCTAGCTGCCATCGTGGAGGTGGGTCTCTCCCAGCCACAGAGCCTGATGTTGCCTGGTAAGTCACTACTGCACATATAAATATTATATCCCATTTAGTCGCATGTGTCACTGTACACTATGTAATGTAACATCATATGCAAGGTATGTTTACACACACATGCGCATACTATACTATGCTACCCTGTGTATGCACACATGTCCATACTCCATAGTATATGCTATTGTACTGGCGAATGTGTTAACATGCAAAGTGCACCCTATAGCTGTCAAACAGTCATGGATAATGATCAAACTGCTATGTCACCCCTATAGAGGTACCTCTGGCGTGCCGCAGAGACAGCAGTCCATTGCAGGTGAGACAGTTATCAGTATCAGGCATGTGAATGCACAGATCTATTCGCCATGTGGCCAGTTAACACATGTACACATAATGCATGGTCCAGTCACGATATACAGGTCGCAGCTTTCATCAATCACACTGGCTACCCATGTGCAATACCATGTGCAATATATACAAACCAAATGAAACACCAATATGAAACCACAGTAATTGTCATTGCTAGATGTGAGGACAGCTGTGCATACAATGGTGGAGGCATTGTTCAATGTAGGAATATGTACTATACATCAGAACAACACATGTGGGGTACACAAACAGTTCTACACAGTGAGCTGGGATATGGGCAGCCCACATGATTCAGCATTGTGGAATGTGCCCCTGCAATGAGTGCAGACATTGTGATGTGCCATCTGACATGTCCCAGACATGTAGTGGTCCGGCTGCAACATTGTCACACTATCCCATAAAACATAATCCACATACCAAACATACAATCCTTTGTCTGTATAACCCTGTGGATACTGGTGTATCTGACATCTATGGGTGTATGTCATATGGGACAACACAGACATGTGACATAGATGGCCATCACACACATCTGGCCAACACATGTTCACACATGGCCATGGAGGATGGCCAGAGACATGTAGTAACACACAGTAGATGTGATGTGTGTGTGCACACCCTATTGCACATTGTCTACACATGGTCCAACTATAGCCTTTGTTGAATGGTTATATAGTAAATGTGGAACACTGGACATCCTAACAGCCTGTGCACAGCTTGTGGAGGTGTCACTTAACTCGACCACATAAGATGTGTTGCACATCATGACTGTGTCACAGCATGAAAGTAGTCACCTGTACAGCTTCCACATACATACACAGACAGCACATCAGGCCAGAGATACCGTACATTTCCCTTGCTGCTGTTGGACATCACTGTCGGCCATGCACCTCATGTGTGTGGTACATAAATATCATGTGGGACATGGTGTATTGACCAGTCTGCCATGTGTGGACACGGTTGCCAGGCATCTAAGAAATGTTAGTAGTTGAGCAGGGGTGTCATCAGTATGTCTTCCGGTGACCTGTCACACATGACACAGCATGGTTTAGTGTGTATACACCTCAGCGACGTGGGTCACAATCCACAGTATGTATGTATTGTGTATGCACGCAGTCATGGCTATGCACTGTATGTGTATTCCACACTGTATAGCAATAGAGATGCCTCATGATTCCATGCAATGGCATTGTCTCTGTACTTCACACTGTATAGCAATATAGATGCCTCATACTACCCTCAATGGTCATGCACATCTGCTAACAGTGCATTCTATCTGTATGGCATACAGACAACACTGCAATGTGACACCATTACACCGCTCTACACCATTGTGTCAAACATGTATGCATGTCACTGCACACATCAGCAGATTACATGTCATACTACATGTTAATGTCAAGGACATATGCCTCACATCAGCCATGTGTACTGTTAATCTGTGTATCACAGGGATGCATGCTTACTACCATGATTGTGTGAAATGCATGGCTTCTGCTATGACACATGCTTGCTGTTGTGTGCAACCCAGGGATGTAATCTAACTAACACTATTAATGTCTGAGCTGCATGCCGTCTGCTGTATCACATGCATGCTGCATGCCTTCTGTCATATCACATACATGGTTGTCTGTGTGTGTCTGTGTGTGTCTGTGTGTGTGTCTGTGTGTGTGTGTGTGTGTGTGTGTGTGTGTGTGTGTGTGTGTGTGTGTGTGTGTGTGTGTGTGTGTGTGTGTGTGTGAGTCTGTGTGTGTGTGTCTCTATTGTAATGTAGAGTCTTTGTTTGCCTTCACAGGTGATGTAGATGCATTGCCCTCCTGTAGTCCATCTGATTTTAGTGTCCCCACAGACTCTAGCAGTGATGAACATATGCTTGAGGTACAGGCAGGGTTATCAGCGGCTGAATCTGTGCCTTTGGTTGCCATCCCACCTATATCCCTCTCTTCCCCGCACACAGTTCTCATGCCAACACATACCCCATCACCAGTGGCCATAGAGGAAGGACAGTTACCATGTGTTAGCTTGGAACAGGAACGTGTGGTGGCTACGGAAGGTGTCTTCACACCATGGTGTCGGTGTAATGACTGCAGATGTGCCACACAGGCATGTGACCAGTGCTGCTCGTAGGAGGAACTCTGGCCGACATGCACCTGCACGACAGATCGCAGCAGCTGGTGTCACCAGACACATGTTTCAGACTGTAATGGCGGCACAGGCACGTGCTGAATGGCAGAACAGAGAAGGGCAGAGGCTTCAGAGGGCTGCTATCTGTTCTTTAAATGAAAACATCCAGGCATTGGCAAATGCTCAACAGCAGATTGCTGACGTTTTAGACAGGCGATTGGGTAACATGGTTGGAATCCTTGACCGTAGCATGGCAATTTGTGAATGTGAGCTGTCTGTGCTGGAACATCTGGTAAGAGTGAGGCATAGGCCACATGGACGTAGGCCAGCTACACCACCTGGTGCAGGTCTACGCAAATGAGCTACCTCACATGCCTGCTCCCATAGTGCCGGTAGCAGCAGCAGTGCAGTTGGTGCTGCGCTGTCCACAACGGGACACAGCAGGCCACGTGGACGTGGTGCTGGATGGTCCCAGCGGGGACACAGTTCCAGTGGACATGTGTCATCGGACAGTACCCAATCTGTACCTCTGTCTGGTAGTGGCCGTGCAACCCCTGGCAGGCACAGGTCACATGGCCGTGGCCAGACACAGTGAGCTGTAAATCCTGGTCTGTACAATCTGGAGCTGTCAATAATACCCCTGTGTAGGCCGGATACATGGCAGAACTGTGTGCACACATACATGCACACACCAGAAACATCTGTAGGGCACCAACACCCACATAATAACCACACATGTCCAATTAGATCACAGGCCCTAACCCACACACACATGATGTCATCCACTGGTGCAGCCTAGGCCCCTGGCAAACATTATCACCCTGTGCATATGATGATGCCTGTGCCGCATCCCTGTCATCCACACCATAGGTGCAGGGACATGCTCATATGGTCTGATGCACAGGGTGAACAGAATAGTGAGATAGGTGTATATTACAATTGTTGTGTACTGTTGACATGCAGCAGACATACCATGTAGTACAGGATTAGAATGCATTGTTTTATGTTCACAGTATGTGTCTTGGTAACAACAGTAACAGCATGTTGGTAATGATGCCCTGCTTCCCTCCTTAAGGTCTAATTGCATGTGCCATTAAGTACCAGTGTTTGTAAATGTGGAGTACTCACAGGCATGGATGGCAATACCAGCATGCTATACGTAGCCTCAACCTCACTGTTAGAAAGGCTGACATTCCATAGATCTCTACACATCTACTGATCTAGGAGCATGTGAGCTGTGTACAGTGTCTATAGATGTGACATCCATACCGGGTGACATCATAGGTACAGCTACATGGTGCAGGGGGTTTACACAGCAGTCTAGCTGATGTCAAGGGTAGGGACCAGTTGATAGCATGAGGACTCACTGTGTAGCAGTAAAGCACTGTCACATTACAGGAAGTGAACACACACAGACATACACAGACTCACACAGTAACACGCCCACACTCACAGGGTCAACGACACTATAACACACACTTGATAGTGTTGAGGTGAGGACCCCTGCCTATGTGGTAATCACCATTACAGTACTGTGCACCCACATGATGCGACGCAGAGAATGAACATGTACAGGTAGTCAGTAATGCCTAAGACTGACGGCATCAACAGGGTAGTAGATTGTATCACCTTGAGGGGTTAGGGGCCCTATCTCTTCTCAATGGTAGCATACATCCTCACTCCATGCACCGGACAGCCATACATACATACACATACTCACACTGGAGTCCACACATGTCATACACATACAGATAGCTAACATGTGTGTGATACACACACCACCCCTGCCTATGTCTTGCTTTCTACACTGCAGTATGTACAGATCTCTACAACAGTGTACAGGGGTGTGTAACAATTGGGATGTATTCCCCACCATACGTGGCATATATGGTCACACAAGCAAACACACATGGCAGTACTGTGAATCAAACACCTGATATCTATGTCTGACAGACATGCAGCAGTATTGTCCTCATTACAATGTGTACCGACGCTGCCTTCAGCAATTGTGCTGCTATATGCACACGGGAGGACTTAAGTGTTACAGGTGTCAACTGATTTACAGTCAGTGACACCCTGACCACTGTGTAGGTTGTATATCTTCACCTTCAATTACCAGAAACATAGCTTACTGTTTGCACATGTTATGGTAGGATGGCTTGTGACACACCTGTGAGCTGTCTTCAGCAAATATCCATCTGCAAAGGTGGCCCACCACTTTATGTACACACATCCATCCATACCTGATGTACATCTTACCATACTGTCAGTATTTCACCATATACAGGTGTCAATGATGGGGCTGCATTGCAACTGCATCTGCATGTTGTAGTAGGACACAGATGAACTGCAAACATCAGCTACTGCTCATGCATGGTAGCTGAATGCACACCACTACATGTACATGTGTATAGGTCCTACATTCCTGTCATGTAGCCATGTTTGTATGCATTGAAATTGGTGAACATGTGTGACATACATGACACATGGACTGTTGTATGATATGATAGTTGTCATGGGTAACCAGTACAGAGGGAATGTTAACTCAGTTAACATTGCTACCTTATGTACTGTTAGCATTCAACAGCCATGGACCTACCTTCCATGTGCATGCATGTAATCACTGTAGCCACGTGTCTGCATGAAGGACAGCATTAGCTATGCTATGTACATATGTGTTGTGTGTATGTGGGGCATGTACATATCCGTGGTGGTTACATGTATGTCACATCCAAACATGAGTGTGTTGCCTGGTGTACAGCAACAGTTATCTGTTACAGTTGTATAAGACCCAGGGCCCCTGTTATGTGTACAGCCAACCTGGTTATGAATAGTGGTATCAGTGCGTTGCATAACACATGATGGAACACTGTCAGTACATGGGTAGTCTGCACAGTTGCTGTAGAGCTAGGTACAGGCCTCTGGTCATGAGTAACATGGTGTTGTACTAATGTTTGGATGTGTGTTGCTGGTCCAAGGACACGGTGATGTGTGGGGGCTACATACTACAGTGCGGCATTTACGACTGTGATCTGAACCTGACACATCTGTGATGGCTTTTGAGAGTGTACTGGTCAGTACATGTGAGTGTCCTTCATATACGTGGGGACACTAACACCTGGAGCAGTCTGTAACGGTCTTATGGCCCACATGTCTGTATCTGAGGTATACAGTGGTAGTGCTATTGTGCACAACTGAGCCTTATGCCAGGTGTTCCTCACTGCACAGATGTCAGTATTCCCCATTGTTGGATCTTGATTGGCAGCTATGATTATGAACACTACACATCTAGCACTATTTAGCATACACATACAATGCAGTTGTCCTGTAGGTGTCAGGGTGTTTACCTGATCTCAGGTTCTTCGTCTATGTATGGTACTACATGTGCAAAGTACCCACTCCTGCCAGGACAACACCACGGGTGGTATTAGTGTGCCATGTTTAGATTGGTACAGCTAAGGTGATGGACAGCAGCAGACATTGTCTAGAAGACCGGTCTCAGACATATGTCGTACAGTGTTCATGCTAACAATGATGACTATCGACACACTGTGCCCTTCCCTGTTTAGAATCTGTGTGCATACAAGACAGCCCTTCGCTATTAAGTGTGTGAGCATGCCCAGTACGCCGTTGTGTAGATGGACACATAGTGCATTCCAGACTGACGTGTGCTACTAAGTGTATGAGCATGCCCACTGACACCTTGTGTCGGTTGTGTGCCTCTGTGTATGGGCATGACCATTGTTATCCTGTATAGGGATAGTGGTCATCCAAGCAACAGATGGCCATACCCCACTTCAGGATGGATTCCTACATTTAACACACTGGTTCACAGGTATGTACACCATAACTGCCAGCATTCATATCGATGTCTGCATTCCTAGAAGGTCATATTGACTGTCTTGAAAGGTGTACTGTCTGTGGCGCATCTTGTATCTATATAGTGTTGTAATAGTGCTCCATAGATAACCAGTTGTCCTGCTCACACCACTGCCGTGTGTTCATCTCCGTCTGCCTTGGGACAGTAATATGCTTTTAGACTGATCACACTCCATACAATCGCTATCGGCATCTTTGCCTTTGCTGATAATGTCACCCACCTAGAAGTATGCCTCTGGGAGTGCTGTGATCCAGTAATCTCGGTAGCACATTTTGTAACTGTGTAATGCTGTAGTGTGATAAGGTAGTCAGGTCTATGTTCTAATCCCAGCCCTGGTGTGTGTGTGTATGTGTTTCCAGCTGCCTGGGGACAGAGTAATGCTTTTAGACAGCTCACTCTCCATGCAATCCCTATCAGCGTCTTTGCCTTTGCTGATGATATCACCCACCTAGAAGTATGCCTCTGGGAGTGCTGTGATCCAGTAATCTTGGTAGCGCTTTCTGTTACTGCGTAATGTTGTAGTGTGATAAGGTAGTCAAGTCTATGTTCTAATCCCAGCCCTGCCATGTGTGTTTGTTTTCAGCTGCCTGGGGACAGAGTAATGCTTTTAGACAGCTCACTCTCCTTACAATCCTTATCGGCGTCTTTGCCTTTGTTGATGATGTCACCCACCTACAAGTATGCCTCTGGGAATGCTGTGATCTAGTAATCTTGGTAGCACGTTCTGTAACTGCGTAACGCTGTAGTGTAATAAGGTAGGCAGGTCTATGTTCTAATCCCAGCCCTGCTGTGTGTATGTTTCCAGCTGCCTGGGGACAGAGTACTGGTTTTAGACAGCTCACTCTCCATACAATCCCTACTGGCATCTTTGCCTTTGCTGATGATGTCACCCACCTAGAAGTATGCCTCTGGGAGTGCTGCGATCCAGTAATCTCGGTAGCGCATTCTGTAACTGCTTAATGCTGTAGTGTGATAAGGTAGTCAGGTCTATGTTTTAATCCCAGCCCTCCAGCTGCCTGTGGACAGAGTAATGCTTTTAGACAGCTCACTCTCCATACAATCCCTACTGGCATCTTTGCCTTTGCTGATGATGTCACCCACCTAGAAGTATGCCTCTGGGAGTGCTGTGATCCAGTAATCTCGGTAGCGCGTTCTGTTACTGCATAATGCTGTAGTGTGATAAGGTAGTCAGGTTTATGTTCTAATCCCAGCCCTGCCATGTGTGTGTGTTTCCAACTGCATGGGGACAAAGTAATTCTTTTAGACAGCTCACTCTCCATACAATCCCTATCGGCGTCTTTGCCTTTGCTGATGATGTCACCCACCTAGAAGTATGCCTCTGGGAGTGCTGTGATGCAGTAATCTTGGTAGCATGTTCTGTTACTGCATACTGCTGTAGTGTGATAAGTATTCAGGTCTATGTTCTAATCCCAGCCCTGCCATGTGTGTGTTTCCTGCTGCCTGGGGACAGAGTAATGCTTTTAGAAAGCTCACTCTCCATACAATCCCTATCGGCATCTTTGCCTTTGCTGATGATGTCACCCACCTAGAAGTATGCCTCTGGGAGTGCCTTGATCCACTAATCTCAGTCACAAGTTCTGTTACTGCGTAATGCTGTAGTTTGATAGAATAGACAGGTAGGTGCTCGATTCCAAGGCATGACAGGTGTGTGTGTTTGGCAGTCATACCCTATGTGTTGGTATCTGTGGGTGGCTAGATTCAGGATGTGTTAAGTGTGTTTTGTTGCTTTCCTATATAGTGTCCACAGATCTCATAATCGCCCAAGACACTGGGTTGTCAACACATACATTCGCCAATAGGTCTGGTGAGTAAATGTCAGCAGCCCTACTTTTAACCTTAATACAGTCTGACCCGTGTGACGCAACAAAACACACTTGCCTTGATAGTAACACCACTACATAATGCAGGTGGCACATGTGGTTTCCTTTTCATTCTTGTCTAATGCTTTGGTGTCATGTGGCCCACTGTTGTGATATAAATGCAATATCTACATATGTGTGTGTATATGTATATGTGTGTGTATGTATGTGTATATATATATATATATATATATATATATATATATATATATATATGTATGTATATATATATATATATATATATATATATATATATATATAATATATGTAGATATAGATAGATAGATAGACATAGATATATACATATATGTATGCGGACATTAGCACTATTGAATGTTTGTGCTGGATGATCTGTACGAGATCACCTCAAATGTATGTATATTTGCCATGGCGTAGTGGTAAAGCACATCGTCTGTGGTGTGCAAGGTTCTGGGTTCTATTCGTGTAGACACCGGTTATTTTGTTGCTGGAAGACCAAGAGACATTGAATACGGTGATAGCAAGGCACCTTTAACCAGTTGTGTATGAATCTGAATGACAGTAAGCAGTGGTTATTAATTTGGAGGGTCAGTATGGGTCATATAAATATGCATTAGAAGACTATACTATGCAGATGAGGTTGATAATAGTGAATCCCGTTTATCCCCAGGGTGTGATGCAGATCCCAGGAGTGTATGTGTGTAGATAGCCTGGTGCAGGGCTTAAATATAGGTGAAAGCATGGGAGGGGGGTCAGGCATACTGTACGTACATTGGAGACCTGTGCCTCGGGATTGCTCCTGCCTTAGCACGCCTAAGCTAGGGGTGTGTCTATACCTGCCTGGTGAAATTGGGAGGGAAATAGCAGTAGTAGAGTAGTCAAGGTGAACAGGCTGCACAAACAGGTGATAATCAGCACAATCAGCAGATTACATGGCCAGCCCGCCCCAGAACACTATGGTAATGTGAGCAAATACCATACACACAGGTTTCTTCCACACTCTACACCACCAGTGTATACATGCGGGGAAATTTCTCAACACAGTCCAACCAAATGAGAAGGGCTGCAGTAGGCAACATAGACCAACATGTGCAGAAGGCTGAGGGTGGTGAGGATGTGTATGCTGCCGAACAACCCTTAGTGAGGTGACATAAGACTTTACAGACCCAGGGTAACTTACCAGGGCCTACATGAGCTGGAGATAGTGGAGTGCTATGGGGTGGACAGAGACCTCCTACAGCAGCTTGTTGAGCTGTGCCGGCCACACCTGACACATCGAACAGGCCGAGAGAAACCCATCACAGTGGATACCATGGTATGTGTTGGCATAGGTATACTAGCCACAGGTTCCTCCCAAAGCACAACTGGGGATATCATGGGGATCTTACAGGCATATGCATCCAGAGTATTGCACCAGTTCACAGACGCCATGTCACCACATGCCAGTGAGCACGTACATGTCCTCAACAAACGTGATTTGTTGACCAGCAATATGCGTCTCTTCCACCACATGGCTGACTACCCTGGGGTACTGGGTGCTATAGCCTGCACGCATGTATGCATCAAAGCACCACCCGGTGAGTGGGGTAGGGCCTATATTAACTGCAGGGGCATACCCTCCAACAGCAAAGCCATATTCGATAGCCAGGGCATTAAACTGAATGTGTGTGCTGTCTGCCCTGGAAGCTATGACGATTCCAATATATGGCATCTGACGCAGCTGTACCACACCTTTGCCAATATGGACATCCCCTACAGTCTCCTAGTGGGGGATGATGGGTAACCACTGGAGTCGTGGCTGATGACACCCATCAGCAATGCACACACACCTGAACAACCACACCATAATGAGGCAGATGCACAGGCAAGACATATAATTGAGCATGTGTTTGCGATGCTCAGGTCACGGTTCTGATGTCTGGACACATCCGGTGAAGCCCTGCGGTATTCACCAGCTACATGCACCCAAATTGTTATGGCATGTGCTATGCTACACAATCTGATCCTGCGGTAACAGTTGCAGCAGGAACAGCATGGGGCAGGGCCACACAGCCCCCACCAATGCCAAGGCCTGTACAGGCACAGTGTGACTTGGAGGAGGAACTACCCGAGCTGGGCCCAGTAGGCGAAAGGGCCATGCACAGTATGACCTGCCCTTGGCAAAGAGGCAACACATGGCGTATGCACTGACACAGTAGGTACCCAGGGATTTCACACTCTCTGACTCGCACAGACAGTACAATGGATGCCAAACATGACACTACCTGTGCTCAGCCATGTATAGGAAGTGCACTGTGTGCATCCGACACAGGCAGCCCTCCAGCACCGTCATCAGGTCTGGAACACCCCCAAGGTAAGTCAATCGACCTACCAATTGGCAGTTGTATTAGAATGTGTATTTACCCATTGCTATGGTATGGATGTGAGCATTCAAGGGAATTTTTTGGCCGACTGTTAGGGCAGCAGACAGTACACATCCATAGTGGCACCATGACATCTGTAGCACATACCAGGGTCACAATAGTAGCCAGTAGTACACAGGGTGTCCTAACCCAGTTTAGGTTATGGGCTGAACATCATGTGTGTCCATACAGCCCACACAAGTCTCATACAGCTGGACAGGTGTAGACCAATACAGACAAATGCTATACAATGGCCTCTGGATATGCCCAATGAATGACCCCAACCCCACAGACACACACACACAGACTACAGCAGGTCAGGCAGTTGGATGTAGGTTGTGAAGGCTAGGATGTCCGGCACCACTATGCTGGTAATTAAAGCTAGGATCTGACATACACTGGTATGCCTCCAACCAGCAATTTAGGTAGGTCCACACACTGAAATGGAGTACCTGGCATACCAGTACAGTAGTGGCAAATGTGTGCAATTGTCAGTTGTGCCCCCCTTCCAACGTACACATGTGAGAGTCATGTGCGCCACCCCTGGTGCTGTGTAGGACTGTGGATACAGTTGGATGTCTCCCCACGCTGTGCAGAAATGTAGCAACTGTCAATGCCACATGACCATTAGCTACCCTGCAGAGACAGCATGCTACCTGTCGGTGTACAACGCAGGGCTCGGCACCATAGTACTGACTATCTGGGCATGTGACACATGCGATCCAGTTGACCATACTTGGCATGCTCAAACACATGAAGGTATGACTGTAATGTCAGTCGACAACATGCGTAACAGTCATACTGGGCATGCTCACACATTGAAACACAGGACGGCCAGGTCTGCAAACACCAGTGGTCCGGACATATTTGCCAGTACATTGCTATACTGTTGGATGACTGTGCTGTATGGTATGTGTGTGGTACTGTCTATTGCCTGTACATATGCTATGGTGTATTGGTAATTCACATGAGCTGTGTGCACAGATTATTGCTACCAACACGTGCAAAGGACAGTTCTTTGTTTGCGGCCAGAATGATGCCTTTGGATACGGAGTGGGTATGGCACATTCCAGCAGGTGGGAGAGTTGTGCATGGGTTTGCACGGTGTTAAGCACTGCTGACCTCTGGATAAAGCTCCTTATACTCGTTTAGACTCCACATTGCTTTAACAGTGCACTTCTAGCATACTGGTAGACAAATACGCTTACACCCGCTTGCTCACTCATTTGCACATGCACCGACATTTGTGCTTACATTTGTCACTCACGCTGGGTGGGCGTGATCCCTTGTGATGCCTATTACATCGGACTACATGATTACAGTATCGGGTATGTCTAACCATTAGGCGACGGCAGGCGTTCGACTGTAATGCTGAGATATAAATGTTATTTGGGAAACGCAGCTCTCTGCCGGGTCATGTTACCGCATACCTATTCTAGGTTTTCCACCTTTTAGATTGGGCGACGGGAGACTCTAGGAGTAACACCTTTCCCACTTTGAATGGGACAGTCCCTCATTAGGCATATGTGTCATGCAAAAATACTCTAGCCATTGCAACTGTCCTGATTAGAGGACATTCTTATATTCTACATGTCTGTAATAGTTGCATGTAATAGTTCTTGTATACATGACACGTCAATATGTTATGTGAAGTAGCATAAGCAACTTGACTGCTGCTAGACTAAGCTTTGATTTGTGCTAATATGTATATTTCTGTACTATGCATGGCTGTAGGTATGATCTGCCCTGGTACGTCTGACATTTCTACAGAGCAGGTCCCACTTTGACCATTCGGAATGGTGGCAGCCCTATAGGACCTATATGTAGAGCTATCACATTTGGCAAGGCAACACATACCCACAGCCAGTAGTAAACTGACTACTTCACCGGTTTGCATACGTTAAGGTTATTCTTGTAGCATTATAGTTGCTAATATTGTTTCCTATAACATGTAGCTGTTTCTGATATAACAAAATCATTTTATGACACCACTACACACAATATATGACCTCCTTTCCTGAAATCACAGGCCATGTGCTGTAACATTCATTTTGCAGGACACAACTGCCCAGAGTGGTGTGTCCCTCACAAAGGTGAACAGGTGGTAATCCAAATCTATTATGCTATCATCTACCTAAGGTGGTCAGCGGAATATGTGCTTTCCGTCACTAGCAGACTCACATACCAATGGGGGAGAATGAACACTGTATCAGGGACACTGCATAACACCCTGAGGGACACATTTAGATGATTGGTTCTATTAACCAGTCACACTGACAGTCACGGGGCATATGTATTTATTCATGTTTGTAGAGGTACATGCTGTTTATGACTTATACATGTTGTCATCAGTCATTACCTGTATTCCGCCACTTGTCCACCTAATATCACTAGTTCTGGAAGTGTTTAGTTGGACTTTGTTACATTCTGATTCATAAATATGGATGTCCATGCTATTCAGGTACACGGCACTGATATAGTCCCTATGTGTTCCCCAATGGATTACAGACTATCCAGTAGATGTGCTCTTCAGGTTTGGGAGGTTAAGCGTCTGCTATGCCCACATAGGAATATTAATTACTTCCACTGGGCGGGCCTACTACATCTCTGCCAACCAGCACCTGCACACTTAGGCCCATTAGTGCATACCCATGATTCACCTACCTGACACCCCTCTACAGCACTCATGACAAATACTTACTGTGAGCGCAGCTGGGGTATGAGCACACCCCTACACATTGCCCACTCTCCCCGTCTAAGGGACACATGTCATACATTTTGTCAACCCATGTGTTATTACACTTGCACAACCTACTGTTCCATGTACACCTACATCCTACTCTCATCGATAACCAAGGGTTCACACGTAAAGTGAATTTTTGTTGTCCCGCAAGGGACTCCGTTATCCATGTTTAAAGTGTAGACCTTGCAGATCTCTCCCAATGGTACTTTCCTGCCGGTAGTTTGGAAAGCAGCAGTGTATTTATCTTTATTGCCGCTCTGTATGTCTGAATGGCCTAGCTGGGTGGTGTGGGAGGTAAACGTTTGTTTATTGGACCTCCCAGTAACATATGCCCTGTCTGAATATATGTTACCAGTAATTGCTGTAAAGTAACCTAGTTATGTACATGTGTATATCTACAATGACATATATATTTGTTTTGTGTGTATATGTGCATATATCAATAACTGTTGTATGTGTGTATATATATATATATATATATATATATATATATATATATATATATCTATATATATATATATATATATATATATATATATATATATATATATATATCTATATCTATATATATACATATATATATATATATATATATATATATATATATATATATATATATATATATATATATGTATATACATCTGTGCGTCCGTTAACCGATACATTTCCTGGACATGCACACTTACACATGCGTATTGGGTTTTATCTCTGCTTCAACAGCATACTATTGCCTTAGTCATTATGACACCGACACTTCACTCCAGTTAACTTGTAATTAGTATACAGCACGTTATACAGTGGACAGATGTTGCACTTTGTTCATGTATGGAGTACCGCTGATAAGTGTGATGTGATACAGTGTCATTTGACCTATTTCTCGTCTGCACAGCCTATTATTCCTGCTACTGTATTTGTTTCTGTGCACATTCATATTATTTATGTTAATAAATGGTGTGCATGTGTTACAGAGAATGTACGCCAACATATTGATGTCTGCATGTTGTTGTGTCTTTCTGCTTTTCCGGGTTAGGGGTCGCCACAGCAGAACTCTAGTCTGCTAATGATTGGCAGATAGGTTTTACGTGCTGAAATGCCAGCCCTGACGCACAACCTTCAACAAAGGTACGCCCATTCACGCATGTCTCCACGCAAAAGGCGCTCTAGCTGGGAATCACACCTACATACTAGCTGACCTACACAGGCCACTCCATTGCAACCAGAGCAACCAACCCTGGCAGTCCTGTGTCCATAATCGCATAGCCATAGTTTCTCCAGCCCACCCGTGTTGAGTTTCCATATGTAACAGCCATTATCCACCTGATATCGCAGGCGAATGCTCTAACCACTACACTGTTGGTGTTCTGCCTCATTTATATGTATACCCATGGTTCATAGCTACCCTAACCTATGCCTCACTGCTTCACTTACACAGCAGGCATCCATTCTCCTGCTGGGAAAACTGCAGTACTACACATGCGACATTCCCTATTCCCTACTGCTCTGGACCCATGCTGCATGTTTACTCACTCCAAGGATATTCAGAACTCCAACGCTTATAGTCCTGGCACATACGTGTGTTTGATTGTCAGGGTGTTCATGTGCTGGTCTGGGTTTAGGCTTGTCTGACTGGTGACTGGAACTGTCCTGTACCTGTTCAAATGTCAGATGTGGCACATGAACAGAGTTGGTCCCGATTTTAACATTCTACATGTGTTTACAGACGCAGGGGTTTGGGCACCTCTGACCATATTATTAGGTTGGCACTACATAATATAGGGTGGGGAGTGTTTCCACTGGTGTTTCCCTTCACATTTGGCTATATAATTAATTCATATATACGATGAATATTATTCTGGACATCACTTATGAATTCACTACAGGTATGCAATAGTACTGTCAACAAATGTGACGGTTTGTGTACATATGTGTATGGACCTCTGTGATACTCAGGGACTAATTTCAGCAGTGACAGGGACAAGGCAATGACAAATCAGGGACAATCACGGACACTTCTACAATATTAGTACTATTAACTTGAAACGTGTTGACAGATTCAGATACATATGTATTACTACTTATTTTCTGCAATTAAAAGCGTCTATTACTCTTAATTATTTTCATTCTCATTCAACACCTTTCCTCCAAAGGTTACTGGCTTTGTGAGTGATTAAGAGGCTGGCCAGTTATTGTGTGAATGCTCTGACCATTGGTAGTGTTGCCACATTTACATATGTACGGGATGGGATATATTCTGGAGACACCAGATTGTTTAGGCCAACACATACCCACGGTCAGTGCATGGTTTAGAACATTCAATGTTTTCCTAGCTGAGAGCCTATTCCTTTAGCACTTTAGTTGCTTATTCTGTTTCTTGTACGAATTATGTATTTTATATCCAGAAATAACTGCTTTAGGCAACTGTTACATGAAGTATGGTACATAGTTATTTCCTACAATCACAGGACATTTGCCATTGTATCATTCTTGGTCAGGACACACCTACCCAAACAGTGACTGTCCCTCACTTAGTGGGTCAGGAGGTACCCTGTTTACATCAGCGCCTTAATCACCCTATTTCCAAGTGCCACTATGCGAATGTGTACAATATATTCTCTCGATTATTCATGTGGGGAGACGTGCGTCACGGGCAGGTGTTTTATCCTGGGTAGTAGGTTCTGCATGACCATCTAGAGGCTGAACAGTCTCGTGCACCACTACTGCACATTCAGCTTGTGTCCAGATGTCTACAGGACTGGACATCGTGTCGTGATATCAAGTCTGATGTTTACACAGGTTACTTATCCCATGAGGGATATCCAAAAATTGAACAAGAAAACAACCTTCGATTTTTCTGGACATATGAAAATGTGATGGGGTTTTACATGCAAGGGATACATAGTTTGCAATCCTGACACTGCCTAGGATGACACTGCCTACTACATATGAGTAGTGGTCAGTATGTGTAGATATGGTTGCGCCAAGCTAGTAGCCCGTGTATGGCTGGATTTGGTGGACGTTCAGGTATGGGGGCGGGTTGTGTGCTGTGGAGGGGATGATGGGTATTCAATTATGCATCCAGGTGTGTTGCATTTGGATGGGCCAGTTCTATCCAGATCATTCTGTGGGTATGTGCCGGTGACGTTTCTGTACATGTGTATCGCACATTTTAATATTCATATGTTTGTGTGATTGTGTTCTACAGTATGGCCTGTCAGGTTGTATTGCAGATGTGTATACTTGTTCTTTGTGTTTCTTTCTGATTCACCCGCTGCTCCCTCATACACTTCCAGTTCACCTATTGTGCATCCAACATAGTCTCGCCTTTGTGGATTATACCATTACCCATCCCCCCCACACACATATTCCTGACACTCCATCCATCCCTTCTTTGGTTGATGGCCCATGACACGGTCAAGGGAACACATTGCATACACTACATATGTCAGGTACCTGTATGGTTGTGTGGACTACCCTGGCATTTTTCACCTTCACATGCTGTACATCATGCACATAGGTACATGCACATATTTAACTTTCATGACATGGTAGGTACACCCGGGTAATACCCGTTCAATTGTGACACATCCTGACAAGAATGGCTTGGAGCACATATGGGCAGATTTTGGCCAAATGCTCTGACCATTGGTAGGGTTGCCACCTTTTCATATGGCCAGGATGGGATATATTCCAGACACAAATCACATTTTACAGGACAGCACATACCCATGGTCAGTACTACAGATAATACTTTTGTTTTCTGCCTACATGTTAGCTTATTGTTGTAGCAGTTTATATGCTCCTTCTGTTTCGTTTTCTTGCTTATTCTATTTCTTGTCACATGTGGTATGTTACATATGGACATACCTATTGTATGTTGACTATTACATGCGATGTGGGATATAATTATGTCATACGGTCGCTGGATATTTTACATTTATAATGGTTTTGGTATGGACACAACTGCCGAGCTGTGTACTATCCCTCACAATGTGGGACAGGTGGTAACCCTGACCATTGGGCTAGATGTAGCTATTGGCAGCGAGCTAACATGATGCGTTTTACTTCCACTTGGTATAACTATCTACACTGCGTTAGAATACGGGCACACGGTTTTAAATGTTATTTGTTCGAGGGATGGAGACTCGATATTCGCTACCATGCATTTGTGTTTGCTTCTTAATTTTGTGTTCGCAAGAACTGTCTTGCATGCTTTGCATACGTTTCAGTATCCACTGACACTGACAGGTGTGATTACTATTGCAGGCAGATTGTTATATTCAAGCATTTTAGGTTGCACGTTGATAGCTGACATTTCCACGCCTCTGTGCGGCACTTCGACATGCCCTATGCACTCGCGCTCATTTTCTATGCACGTGGCTGTGGTGGCAGTGCGCCTTCATTAATATGCATATGGCGCTACTGCGTCATCTACACACCGCACGGTTGTTGCAAGCCTAATGCTGGCCTTGCGCCGAGTTTCATGAATCCCGGGCAGTGTGTATCCTCTACCCCAGTTAACAAATACAAATACAAATATGTAAATAAATAAGTAATCTAAAATGTATACTAACTCTGTACCAAACGCACCATTAGGCATCTTCTTTTATATGTCTGAAACATTTTCTTTTTAAGTCTTCACATGCAGAAAGTTTACCTATTAGATTACTGTACTACTAACATGTCTTCTCTAAACATCATTTGCATTCAGTTTTATGTTTCTTTTCTGGGGTTTGTCAACTATTGATTTATTATTCAACATTTTAACACAAAAAATCAGGAGAAGCTTTCCATAACAGTATAGAGAACATAGTTTGCCATAAAACTTTACAACAAGTATAATCATCTAAATTATTTTGACTTTATAACACTTATCCCTTTGAAATAGTTAACAGATCATATATAGCATTAATTAGGTTTGCACTGCACCAGGCTTATGCTGACACAGAATCAGATAAGATGGCTTCCCTGTCTTGGGAGACATAGAAATTTACATGTTTAGATACCAGAAATATATAAAGTAAATACCAAGATTTATTTCTTCTGAGCTTCACAATAGAACCAAGAGTCACTTTGATGCTGTTCCTATTTATATGAAAGATAATCTAATGGCAAGGCCACAGGAGAATAATTTTAATAAAAAGTTATACATATAATAAGTAAAGTCAGGTATGCAGATTATAATTTTATAGGATAATACCTTATCATGCCCACGTCGGCAGCATTCATCGAGATGTACAAATCAAAAACAATACAATACAATACATGACACAAGTATATGGGAAAATTTAATGGCAAATGCTTATGAAGGATGTATAAAAATAAATAAATAGGAAAAAAACAGGCACAATATGGATTCACTAAGAACCTTAACCTTATCAGGTCTAACCAGACAAAATTAAAAAAAACTACTCACTGGTCCTATAAAGGCATCAGGAGTGAACTACAAAACTAGTCTAGTCAACAAAGTAGAAGGCAAAAATAATACCTTCTATTATTATATCAGGAAATTCTAGAAAACAAATCGCAAGCATAGTATTATGACAGTAAACAGCTAAGAGGTCAAAAAACTTAATGGCATAGTAAATACTTTGGCAGACATATTATTTTCAAACACCCAATAGCACAAAAGATCACCTCACATAAACAGAGGGCACAGGACACCACACATCATGGTCACTATCTTGGTGTATGCAGTCCTGTGAAGAACACAGAAGGAGATCATTCACAAAGATACTGGGATGCATCTTTTTTATCATCAACTGTATGGACTTGATACAGATAGCTTGAGACTTCTAAATCTAGCGTCATTTTATAGAAGAACAGAACACAACTCAACTGCATTAGGCCAAGACCTTGCAGTATATGTAGTTTATGTGGACCTAATTAAACTTTTCATGCTACACCACACAAGGGACTGTAGGCAAACTATATAAGGTAAATCCAAATGGGTACATTATTTAATGGAGAAAACAATGGCTAGTTAAATAGAACAAAACATGTCCATGTGAGAAACCTTTTTTAGCTCCTTCATATGTGGCCAATGCCATATCATGGGCCTCTGTTCAGGTTCTGTACTATTTGTGATATGCAGATGACTGCAGACTTGAAAACATAATTACATTCTGCAAAGATGCCAGAGTATAACAAGAATGGATATGCTCTTGGTGTAATGATGGTAGTTTTCTGTCTTCTTTTGGTGTGGTCCTTGTAATTTTGCTTTACTTACCTTATCTGTCTGAAATTTTAAGCTCTGCTTGAGTAAAGTTCTGTTCAATCACCTTACTGGTAGCTCTACTGAGATGTCTATGAACTACACTACAAGTGAAGCTTGAGGAAGAGTCCAGAAGACTATGAGTGGTATGGATTTATATGATGAAATGTTAGCCTTAGGCTTATGGCAGTGACTTAGCAAGACAGGTATATAAAATGCCTTGATATGGCTTCATTGTACAACAAATTGTTTATTTGCTCAGGAGACTAAATACTATGGTAGTTCAATGCAGTAAAGTCTTTACATACAATTAAATTATGAATCTAATGTGTTCCGATGGACTAAAATATTGGAAACAATAGTGTTTGTATTCTCATTGCCTTAGTTTTAGGAAATAATAAAATTTAGATTAGGGTTACATTGTACTCAAGGAAAGGATACTTTGTATGACATATCTGTACTAAAGAGGGATTTCTTCCAAATGCTGACCATCTGAAGATAGAGGCTCAGTCAAACTACAAGAATGAGGTAAATTGCTTGTTGAACTTCAGACTGCTTTGTGCTTGAATCACTAAACAACTGATTGCAGTTGAGCTAATCAAATGGTATATTATCTGTAGTTTCTGAGGCAATGGATTACTCTGTCTCTTTTTCTGGTACTGAAAAGGAGCAAGAGCCTAGTACCAGGAAGTAGTACAATTAGTCCACATGGTGCATGTATGCGTGTATGTATGAAAAAAGAGAAAGAAAAAGAGAATTAAAGGGAATACACATTACTATTGAGTGAGTTTGTTCAGTTGTGTAAGTAAAGTTACCATAACAGTAGATGTAAGAATGATCACTGCTGCAGTACCCTTAGCAGCATGGGGTTATCTCCTCCTGAAGGTATAATAGCCAGCCAGCTTCCAAAGCTTCAAGGCACCTGTGACACCCATGCACTGGCCCAGCAATCAAGGAGCCTCAATCCTCACCACTAACACCAGTGAGGGATGTCCACATAGGGGAGGATAATGAATACACACACAGTAAAGTACAATTTCCCTTAAGAGCACACAGACATCACAGTCAGTCTGGGGCTGGTTTCTCCCTTTCTCTCCACATTTCCAATAAGACGCCCCACTGGCACAGCTATAGGGTCCAGATCTGTGTCTAGTGGGCAAACTAAAACCTCCAGCACCCTCTCTGTCCAACCAGTGCTTCATGTCCCTGCCCAAGTAGCTGACACACATACACACACACACACACACACACACACACACACACACACACACACACACACACACACACACACACACACACACACACACACACACACTTTGAGATATGAGTTATATACAAACACACAGACACTACTGGGGAAGGCTGGCACAGATTCTCCAGCTGTCCCCCCTTTCTGCCCAGTCTAAAAGGTAGTACCAGCTGTCACCACCCACTAATATTTATCAGCTACTACAAAGGCCCTTACTAAAAGGTGTCCAGTTATTACTGTGCAATATTATTATCCAAATGTTAATTGTGATTGAACAGCAAAGCTTATTGGAGTGACTTGGACAGTATCACTATATACATGCAATGTACTCTAGAGCTTAAATTATCTCTACATAAAACAGCCACAGTTGAAAAGTTTACAAAATATTTAATAATAAATAATAAAAACACAATACAATACTTCTTACTACACAGTGCTAGTCAAGAGTTCAGAGATCATGGAGAAATGCTTAAAATAATACAGCAGAAAAGTTCTGACATCAATACAGAAAAAATAATCTAATCTTCTTATTTTCTAGGTGCATCTAAGAGAAAACACAGTTCTAAAATAAACTTACATATAGAGCATAGGCAGAGTGTTGGTGATGTTGGATGTTCTCAAGACAAATGCAAAATGCTCTGAGTCTCTATGTCCCTAAACTGATAACACAGTATCACTGACACATTTCAGATTACATCATTATTTTCTGTTTTCCAGGCTAACAGAAGCTCAGAGTGTAACAGCCCTTTTGATCTTGCACCAGGTCAGGAAGCTACAGCAATAAAAGACATTATACATGCAAATTCTAGCAATTAACTCTAGTCTCAAAACAAAAGCAAGAATTTCCTCATCCCAGACATCTCAGCTCTGGGTTTTGTGATCAAACAATTACACAATGCTTGACTTATCAGCTTTCCTACAGCAGAGTGCACTGTTGTTACATTTTTGCAGTTCCACATTTAATACAATTTTCTTCCATTTAAGAGAACAAGCCTGTGGCTTATATTAATATTTACAAATAACAGAATTAGCTACAAAATTCTATCCGGCTAGGCTGGCACCCTTCACCTATTTTCACAACACCTTCCACATGCCCAAACTGCCAGGCAAGTTGAGCTGAGTTGACTAAAGGACAAGTTTGAGTGGCATGCCCTTCAGAGCTTTCCTGCAAATGGAGAGAGAGGGAGGCTGAACCCTGAAAGGATAATGCTAGAAGGAACAAAAAGCAAATAACCACATCCCGTCTTGAACACCATATTGGGGGGGGGGGGTAGAGGAAGGGAGTGGCTACTGCAGCAATGATCATTTAAACATCTACTGTTATGGGAGGTTTACTTATACAACTGAATTATGTTCATCATATTGATCATAGTAGCAGTAGCTCTAGCTATATGGGTAGAATACACTATGGTCCTTGCAAAGCCTGATCTAGACTTAGAGAAGGAATCAGGCCTATAGTGTTTTGTTAAAGTATGCACAGAGGACCAAGCTGCTACTCTAGAATATTTCTAAAATCTAATCCTTTCTAAAAAGCCATAGATGAAGTCAAGGCCCTGGTAGAGTGGGCTATAACCATGCCTGGAATAGTTTTTATTGTGGTGAGTATTACAAAAGATTAATAGCCCCAGACAACCATTTTGAAATAGTCTGTTCTGACACAAGTTGTCCCTTCTTCTTACACTGACAAGAAATGAAAACTGAACTGAAGATCTGAAATATTTTGTTCTGTCAAGATAGCACCTGACTTTTCGGTGGATATTAAAGGTATGGAGTATCCTTTCTCCCTCACTTTTTGGTTCAGGAAATAAAATGAGATGCATAGCTTAGCTTAACGTAAACTAGAATGCCACTTTAGGCATAAAAGAAGGATGAGTTCTCAAAGAAACCCTGTCCCTGTAGAAAATGAGGTAGGGGTGACTGATCATGAGAGCTTACCACTCAGTACTCTTCTTACAGAGGTTAGAGCAATCAGTAAAACTGTTTTCCATATTAAGAACCTCAGGTCTTCCAAATTAGCTGGTTGAAGAGCAAGTGTTAGTTTCTTGAACACAGAATTAAGACCCCAAGGAGGGGTCACAGTTTTCTCGAAGGCCTGTTGTGCAGAACTCCTTACGAAAACATTTTTACACAAGACCACATTGAAAGAGGAGGACCCATGAGGGGACATGCTGAAATGGCTGATTAATGAACCTTGACCGAGGAGTAAGAAAAGCTGTAGGATAGTAACTCATGCAAATATCATAAAGCCAGAGAACAACTAGCCCTGAATAAGACCTTTTTATGTTGTTGGTGCCAACTAGAAAACCTTTTCCATTTACTAATATAAATTTCTAGTAGCAGGTTTTCTTTCCACCATTTGTACCTACTGCACATTCTCATAAAAGAGGTGCCTAAAAGGAATTAAGACCTATCGTCCAAACAGTCAATTGAAATTGATTGGTCTCAGATTGTACAAAACACCCCATTCTTGTGTGAGTAGTTCCAGTCTATGAGGAGGCTTGTGGTAATTGTCCCAGGCAATTTTCTAAAGAAGGAAAATCATGGTTGCCTGGACCAGAAGGGAATCACCACAATGATCTTAGGAGATTCCTTCTGAATCTAGGAAGGAAAGGAAAGGGATGGATAGGAAAGGAAAGGAAATGGAAGAAAAGGCAAAGAAAGGAAAGGAAAAAAAAGGGTGGATAGGCATAAAGGAACACCACTGTCCAAGGAGTCTTCCAGGTCTTCTTGCTGGAGTCCTGGAGCAGAATCTTGATGGCTGACTGTTCAGAGAAGAGGTAAATAGATCTACTTTGAGAGCTCTCCACAAATGGATCGAATCTTGAAAGACTCCCTGATCTAGTTTCCATTTGTAACAGTCTGCCTTTGCCCTGTTCAGCTTGTATGCAACACAGTTTTGCTCAGACAAAAATGTAGGATGCCTGTAGAGTGAGACTGTGCTGTGAAGCTATATCTACACTAACAAGGCTAACCTGCAAAGGGAGTATGACCTGGTTCCCCCTCTCTTGTTGATGTACCACCTAACTGTGGTATTATCTGTAACAATTTGAAGAGGTCCTGGGGATGAAAGATGATTTAGAGAGCTGAGTGCCTTGATCACAGCAAGCAACTCTTTTATATTTATGTGCTTACATCTCAGATTAACCAAGAACAAGGGTGAATTCCGGTGATGGTAGAAACACAAAACTAAGAACAGCAAAAACCACCAAATTGTCAGTGTGTGTTTGTATCTATCCTTGGGTGTCCCATATAGCTTGCATTTTTATCCCTCTTGAAACTGCTCCCCAAGCAAAGTCTAAGGCATCTGTGGTGACTGACTGCTTTAGAACCAGGAGGGAGAAGGGTACACCTGGATTTAAGGATATCTGTTGTCTCCACAAAGTGATTTATCTTCTGACAAACCCCAGCTTTTGAATTTGAAAAAACAAAGAGTGTCAGTGTTGGGGCCAAACAGACTTTAGAGACCCTTGTATCTTTCTCATGTTGAGTCTTGCCAGGGGTATCATAAGAAGCATAGAAGCCATGAAACCCAGAATCCTAATGTATCCCCTTCACAGTGACTGAAGTGTCAGTGGAAAGCCCTCAAAATGGATCTAGATATTGTGCTATTTTTTCGCCTGGTAGAAAAGCTATTTGATTTGTGGTGTCTAGTTGGCATCTCAGAAATACAATCCCATGAGTCTTGAGAAGGACTCAAGAAAGACTTTTGAATGTTCTCTCACCTGAGAGAAAGAGATTCCTAACACTTTGAAAAGGATTCTGCAAATATAAGTAAGTTGTCTAAATATGAAAAAAATGTCTATACCCTGTAGGCTGCAATGAGACACTTTGTAAACACTCTTGGCACATCGGATAGTCCATGGGGTAAGGCAGATAACTGATAATGTGAACGGGACAGAAAAAAATTCAAAAGGAATTTTGGATGGCTAGGGACATGATAATAAGCATCTTTTAAATCTAGTGTTACCTGCAAGCTAGAATGAGGAAAAAAAGATAACAGGTTATAAAGTTACATCATTTACAATTTAAGCACTATCACAATCAGGTTTAGGAAAGAAAGATCTAGAACTGATCTCCAAGCATTTTCTTTCTTCCTTTGGCACTAAAGACATCAGTGAATAAAAACCCTTCCCACCTGTAAAGGTGGACTGGTTCTATCTCTCCTAGGAACAGCATGTGATGAAGGACAGGTAAAAATAAGAGTCTGGTCAGGTCTGGAGGATGAGGAATTGCCCTGTGGAGAGGAGGAATTTTCTCCTATTGCCATTTGTAACCTTGATGAATAATCTTTACAACCCATTTGTCTAAAATGTTCCATTGCCAAAGAGAAAAGTCGAGATTCAGGCCTTCTGGAAGGCAAAAGGGGGTTCTAGGGTGTGAAGGGGTAACAAAGTTTCTTAAATAGTCATTCTAACTTACTGGACTGTCCTTTTTTGGGGAGTTTCCAGAATTCTTCTTGGAGCTCCCTTGTCATTTTTTCTTAATGTCTGTTTACCTGCATTTTGTTGAGACTGTTTATTTTACTTCTTACCAAAACTGGATGAGGAGTTAGGGAATCCCTTTAAAAATTAAGAAATGGGGGGGCTGAAAAATCTTAGAAATTCTATGTATCAGCTTACCCCCTTTCATCAAACTTTTTGATCACCTCTGCAGAAGAGGTGCCAAAACCTAAATCTGTAACAAAGGAGAATTGAAAATGTAATTTTTAGCTTCCTGTGGGAGGTTCTGAGATTGCAGCCATGGAGACCTGTTAAAACAGTACCAGTGTCCATATAGGCCTTGAAGTAGTATCAGCAGAGTCATGTACACACTGCATGCCATGAGTCGTGACTTGAACAATTGAAGACATTTAATTATTCAAAGCAGATCTTTCCTAATAAGAAAAAAAAAACTGCAGGCAAAACATTCTTCATACTTTCAGAATTAATAAAGACAAACCTTAACACATGAGCTTGACAATTCAAAATTCCGAAAGTCAGAAGTGTAGAAGCATACAATTTTTTCCATACTTATCAATAATCTCCACATCCTTATCCAAAATACTAGAACTGGAATTAACTAAGTGTTTAGCAACAGAAGGATTAGCCAAAGCTATAGCTGCTGGGTCAGGTTTGGGAAGAGTGCATACAAACTTAAAAGACAGGAATTTTGAACATTCTATCTGCCTTTTTAGCAGCAGCTGGCTGACTGTCAGGAAAACTGTAGGCAGCAGCACACATCCTTCAAGTTAGACACAACCAGAAGAATGGGTGCAAGTTCTGGAAATTCCTTCTGTAACAGCTCACAGTATTTTCTGGGGAACTCAAAAACCTCACTGTTTGCCCACCGAAAATACTGGCACATTCTAGAAATATCCAAAAAATCACAAATCCACCTCAAAGGATAAACGAAGTACCTAAAAGAAAATTAACAGCGTGTAAAAATGAGAACCGAAGCATAGTTAAAAGCAGAAACTTTTTACTGCATAATTAAAAGCCTCTGCTTTTAACTGTGCTTCAGTTCTCATTTTTACACACTGTTGAAAATTCTAGAAACAGTCTCAAAGAAAGAGCACCCCCTACAGGGAGAATCAGAAACTGCGCTCTCTGCTGAGTTTGAATCAGAAATCTGAGGAGAAAGCCCAATATCTGACCCTTCATCCTCCTATCCTGATTCAGAATATTGAATCTCTTCAGGAAAGGAAGTATCCCTCTTTCTTTTTCCAGAAGTTACCAGACAAGAAGGATCAATAGTCTGAATTCAACCCTAATCCAGACCCAATAAACTACTCCTGTCTAAGGAAATTTGAGGAGCAGTAGATACATGCATAGCTTTCTGTTTCTTTATGACATGAAAATGGGATCAACAGTGTTATTAGTGGCAGCAGTTATTCTAGGGATGAGCACAACATTCTGACAAAACAGGGAAGTCTTCCCTGTTTCCTCTCCCAGGACTGACAAGAATGTCTCAACCCCAACACCCACAGAAGATGAAGCTGCCCTTGGCCCATAGTGGCAGTAGGTGTCACACCTGAGAGATTCAGGGTAAAAAATAAGTGGTCTGAGGTACAGAAAATGGCCACAGCAGAGTCACCCACCTGTGGATGAGGCAAATTGCTATCCTACTGTGGTGGCAAAAGCTGTTTGCTTAACTTATTCTTTTTGTGGCTGGGAAAAGGACTAACTATAGGACCAACAGTTTGTTCTGTGATCAAGGGTGCCTCTTTTCCATAAAAAAACAACAAACAGCAAATGCCAGTAAAAATAAAACGCCTTTAAAAGATACTTTTCCCCCAGACAATTATAGCAAAAAGCACTTTAAAACACTATGCCAGCCCTACAAAGTAATACAAAGTCCATTTCTCCTCAGAAAAATGGTGTTCGGTTACTTTAAATAGATTTTAAACTTACAGGGGAAAAAGCACTTCTTTTTAAAAGCACAGTATAGTCTAGTGACAGTCCATTAAAAAACTCCCAGCTTTCATATAACTTGATGAAGTAGA
Organism: Protopterus annectens; assembly: GCF_019279795.1. NCBI lineage: Eukaryota > Metazoa > Chordata > Ceratodontiformes > Protopteridae > Protopterus > Protopterus annectens. The sequence continues at coordinate 692,759,781 of NC_056741.1, forward strand.
AAGTATAAATAATAAGCAAAATTATTAAATGGAAGGTTTTTCTCCCTAAAGGAAGCTTATCTGCTCAGCAAAGGAAGAGAATAAGCCAGCCATCAATCCTTGAAAGCCTCAGAAGAGTGTAAGTCTTTGGCATCAGTAAAGCTCTGAAGGGATTGGCAAACAAACTTGTCTATAGTCACCTCACCTCAAGCAGCCTGACTCTTTGAGTACATGGAAGATGCCCTGAAGGTTTGGAAGCTGATTGGCTGTTATATACCTGGCAGGATATAACCCCATAAAGCTAAGGACACTGCAGCATTGATCAATATGATTAGCATCTATTGCTACACTTATAGCTGCACTGGTCCTTACTGCTATAGCCAGTTACACTGGTTCTACTAATCAGCTGTGATATGATAATCGTTTCAGGGCATGGATGGAACTAACAGATCATGGCTAGCTAAATGGCAGTGCCATACCTCTCAAGTGTCCTTTGTTAAGAGGAACATGCCTCATTCTGAGTCTTAAAACTTCTATATTCCATGCTGTGTCACATTGAAAGAGTCTGGCAAACATTAATGGCAAATAATTTTTTAAAAAAATATCCATGGTAAATAATGCACTGAATCATTTTAGTTAATCAAATTAACTTTTGGGAAGTATGAAAAAGCACTTGTTAACCATGGCTGTTAGCTTGGCAGCTGATTCTTTTAGTAAGGGTTTAGTAAATGTTAAACATTTTGAATTTCTTCCACACTGTGAGAGGTAGTGTTCCACAATGTTGGAGGTAGTGACCCTGTATACTGGAGATGGAAGGTTGAGAGAACTCTTGTACCAGTGATATTCATTACTCCAGCATTAGTGGAATTAGGACTAGTGTTGGGCAGTATTTTCACACAAATTATATTAGTTCATGTGACACCCTGCGAGGAACCACAAACTAGTGCCCCCCAACACAAAGTTGAGAAAAAAAGAGTTCACAAAATAACTAAATAAAAAATACATTACGCTTCTCCACTGCTGTAACTGTAGCTGCTTGCTAAGAGTATAACAAACAGCTAGCTACAGTTACTACACACTCATCTCACATACTGTTTCAGCATTTTAGTGGTGTCCACAAATGCAGTAGTAGCATTCATTTACAAAGCCACAATATTCCTACTGCTTCATATATAAATGCCAGTTCTACATATCGCATTATCAACACCAACCTGTTGAGTCACCTGATAGCTTACACATGGGGCAGCCACTCTATTTGCCCTCCCTACTTATGACTCTGGTTTCTGACATAGTGGTAGGGTCGAAGTTGATATTTAGAGTCTTTCCCTTAGAGTAGCTAAGACGGTACCGCCATGGTCTTATCTCTCTATCATCCTGTACACGTTCACAAGCTCTGCACAATTCTCAATGTTCTCTGGGGTCATGTGAGCTTGTATTTTTAAATTAATTCAGCCTACCATCAAATGACTGAAATGCATTTGTGTGAGTGATCATAACGCCAAACTAAATTGTAGAAATTTAAAATATTTTTCCTCCCAAATGTCAAACATGGTAAAGCTGGATTTTGACACTTGATATTTCCTGGATTTGAGCATGAAAACCCATTTGCCATCCGGGATGTAGAACAGGAAGAACATTTTGACATTGTAGATTCGGCAAAAAAAATCGACATTCCAGAACATTGAAACTACACATTTGATCAAGTATATGTTGAATGAATGCATTTGTCATTTGATGGGAAACCATTTAATTCTTTGCCACCTTCCATCTAGACAGTGCACCTCAACTTCTGCCGTTCTCCCATGCATCCTGTGTCTTCTCCTCACACAGTATTTTATTGTCCTCTTAACTCTTTCCGTGATATCTTGCTCATCTGTTGGCAGGTTCTGCTGTACTTCAATAAAAAGTAATGGCTACTCTTCTGAAGTTCAAAGCCTCTTTAGTTCCCTGCCACCTTCAAGCTAAGCCTAGATAATTGGATGGGCATCTTTAAATTTTCACCTGGTCTGTATTTTGCTGTCGTCCTTGAGGCAGGAGGAAACTTCTTAATATGAGATATTAGCTAGGCTTATAATATTCTGCAGACTGCTTGCCTAGTACTTACCTGTGAACCCATGATGCCTCTGATCTGTGTTGTTCATCGCTTATTGAAAGTCTCACTTTCTCCATTTTGTTGTTTACTGAGATAGAGCACCTAAAAATAAAATGGACTTTGTTCTCTAATATCTCTTCTACTTCCTAAATCAGTTAGTTATTATATAGATGAAATATTTTCAATATCATATTCTCTAGGTCTTCCAGTTATGGCTGGTACCATGAAATCATATCTCCTTAAGCAGGAGCTCCATATTAAGTTTTAAGTACTCTCTTTGAAGACTCTTCTGCATTATTTGCCCCTGCATTTCTGTACCTTTCATTTTCATCTTCTTGGTACAGAAAACTACATTAACTTTTTTATATCTGTTGTCATTGTCCTCTCCTAACTTGTCTTACAAAACTTTATCTGCTTGAGAAAAAAAAAGACAGTCAACACAGTAGAGTATGCAATTTTATTTACAAAGCTGCAAACTTTCCCGAGAGTGTTTTTGTGGCTGTTAAGTTTTTTGTTATATACTTTCCCATTTTAACCTTGTGTTTTACCTTCGGTTGCAAGCATACTAAGGAAACCTAATTCATTTTTTATTCACTTATCTTTGTCTTCCTGCATGTTTTATTCTATAATAAAATAATGTTTTATGGCAGAGTTATAGTCAGGTCACATTCTTCACCTAATTATGCACTGGACACATTTCAGAACTACTATGTAATATATTTACCTTACTTATAATATTGCATCTTGCACTATGAACATTGCTGAGTGATGACAGTTAATGTACTTTGCCATGATCAATTCTGCTACAAACCATTTTTTATTATCCTACGTGAAGACAATTTTCATCAGATATTGTTTGTTAGACAGCTGGATCAGCAATTCTGTGCTAAAGTTCATGGTTGTCAGATTTGAGTTGATGATTACAAGGAACAGAAGTTTGTTGCTTTGTTAAGTTTCTTTTTTTTTTTTTTTTGGGGGGGGGGGGGAGTACAACCAGCAGGGGAGACGACACTATGTCTCATTAAAGGTGAAAGATTTTGTCACACTCCAGATAAATGACTGTGACCAAATCTGGATTAAAGTACCTAGATTATTATTTTAACATAATTAATACAAGTTTATGCAAAGGATTAAGGATAATAATTTCAAATTGGGCTTCTTTGTTTAGCCCTGGGTTTGATTCCCTCAGTAGCCATTTACCTATTGTATCACCTAACCAAGTAAGGCTAGTGGGCCCATACCTAGCTAAGAACATATATATTGTCAGTTATTCTAGATATAGCATAATGTAGAAGACACACGTCTTTGATCTGCCACAGTTTATAATCCAAAACACAGCATCCCTCACTACAATTACTAATAAAAATATTCTGTTCAGCCACTGTTGTTTAGCCAACACACAGCACTTCTTACCTAAATGCACAGTTTGTGAGTAGTGCCATACCTAGTATTCACAAATGAAATGCCATGTCTGTAAGAAAGTCTTTTCAGCATTTATGCATTACTCCTCTACCTAAATATCCTCCACAAAAAACAGGTACTTGCAAGGTAAAACAAAGGCACACAAGCAGAGTTGATTTATCATTACCTACCTCTCACTGACAGAGCTAATCAGAGTGCCATCAACAGTCACATGCATAAACAGACTTACTGAAATAACTAAGTCTGTAACATGCATGTTATACAGGGTTTGTACAATGGGTGTAGGACAGTTAATACATACAATTTAGTTGAATTTGGTTTAATCGGATGTCACACTGAATTGTTTCAATATGTATGTCACACTGCATGAAAGATAACTTCATTGAGTGCCTCAATGACTTTAAGGTTAGAGATGGGGTCTTAGCTGGAGTTAAATTTAAAGTTTAAATATTAAATTTAGGTCCAGATTCACTAACAGCTACTCTAAGTGAGCTATTCAGGAAGCTATAAAGCAATCATGTACACTAAGCATAGACTTTTGCCCTGTACACCAAAACTCTTTGGAATACGGCACAATTACTCTTAGAAAAAGAAGCATGTTAGGGGTTGCTGCTTCTATTATGCTGTATGTGTAACAGGCTTTATATCAGGGTGCTTCTGCTGTAAGACGTAATGGAGATGAAGGGTGTTTAGACACCATTTGAATTATCATGGACTGCATGACACAAACATTGCTGAGAGATACAGGGTGGACAAGGAAACATTGGAGAAAATATACGTCTGCCACCCCTACCTCTGTCCCAAGGGAAATCATGGAGAACCCATTGCATTATGAATACTAGCTACTGGTACTTTCCAGAGACCCACAGAGGATGCATTAGGGGTGTCACAGGCATCAACCTTAAAAATATTACATCATTTTTTAAATGCAATGGTACCGCATGCAGGGCATCACATCTGTCTCCTATGCACCCCACAGGACAGAGCAAGAGGCATGCAGGAATTCTATGCAGTAGTACATTTCCCTGAAGTGTTGGGGTCCACAGATTACATGTACATAGAAATAAAAGCTCACTATAAACTTTCAGGTTGTCTGTAATGCCCAAAGGATCATCTACAGTGTCTGTGCAGGTAACCCAGGCAGCTTCCATGACTCACACATATGGCAAACTTGTGAGTGCACACCAGGTTTGCTCGGGATGACATTTCTCACGGGCATCTAGTAGGGGATGCTGGTTATGCATGGGAACACTGACTCCAGACACCCATGAGAGACCCACACAACCTCACTGAGCAAGGATACAAGACCACACTCAGACTAGGAATATCATAGAACATGTGTTTGAATTATTTAAATCAAGTCTGCAGCATCTAGACACATCAGTAGGAGCACTGCATTATGGCCCAGGCACTACTGCAGAGTCTGTGCCATGTTACACAATATAATTCTCAAGAAACAGCTTTAACAAGGATAGCAAGGGGCAGGGCCACAATTTCAAGGAACACAGGCAAGGGCAGCAACAGGTACAGATGAAGAGACTGAGGGAGAACAACCAGCTACAGATAGTGCTGGCCGACAGAGGCATAAACAGTTTGACCTGGCTCTGGCTAAGATGCAAAGGATAGCACACACAATCACTACCTAGATCAAATCTAAGATCCCATGCATATACAAATAGGAGAATTGGTGCCTGTTTGACTCGACAGCCTTTACTTAATCATGTAATGGCTGTGTTCTAATAGCACCAGACAGGACAGTCCCCAGGGCACAACTTGTACTTGCAGTAATGACAAAGTAAGTATGGAACCAGTAAAGAAATAAAACTTTTAAACTGATTATTCCCATATGAAAATTTGTATATGCCCCTAAGCAGAGTGTTTGTCCGAGTTGTACAATTAGGTCAATAATATCTCCTGTGTCAGATTTTTACAATATACAGTTACGTATTAGAACCGATACTGTGAATCAAACATTTCAACTGACCGTGGAAAAGGTCAGTTATACCCTCACTTTCAGAACTATACCAAGAAGTACCTAATTCTTCCACTGCTTTAATGGCAATACTTACTAAAATACAGTGAGATTTAACAAGTATAGAAGCAGTCATTTACAAATGAGTAGGAACAAGAAATAAAAAACTTTTCTTTTGCAATACATATCGATAAATGCAGGCTTGTGAATAAGCATTCATTAGCGAGTCACTATGCGAATCAGACATACATAAACCCCTTTGCAAAGGGCAGGGCACAATTATCATTCTTTGCATGGGGGGGGTGTTAGGAGGCAAGGCTGATGTCAAAGAAGTGAGCGTGTGCAAGTAAGAAACACATGTATCTATCAGAGCATAAAGTGTTCAGGGCCAGTAACAACAATTTATAGCACTCAACAGCAGATCTGCATCATGACTGAAATGGGCCCTAGACAGGGTAATGAATTAGCCCCCCCCCCCCCCCCCCACCCAGCAAACACCCACTCTGCAGAAGAAATTCCAGTGTCACATTGCTTGGCTACTTCTCTTACTGTAAACACTGTTCAATCTTGTCAGTGCATATACTATTTTCATCTTTATTTCAACAATGATTACAGATATTTGGATTTAATTTAAAACATTTATTTAAAATTTTATAACGCAAACACTGACAGCCATTAAGTCAACAAAATAATGCAGTCTCAAAATGAAAACAGACCTAGCATGAACAGTAAACTTTTCTGCCCTTGAAACTCACATTCATTGAAACAGCATTGAGACCCACATTCAAAGAAAATGCATCTGTCCAGAGGCAGATTAAGTTTACAATTGGGCTGTTTTTTAAATTATAGCCCCCTTGCATACATGTTTAGGACCATGTAGACATGCTGACATGCACGTGTTCTTTAATTCATCTTTCTGACTGTATTAAATTATATTCTTGTATGTGATGCCCCAACACTGGCCCAGTAATCAAGAAACCTCAATCCTCACCAATGGCAACAGTGGGGAATGTACACACTGGGAGGATGACAAGTAAACATACAGTAAAGTACAATTTCCCTTAAGAGCACACAGAGACAACAGCCAGTCTGGGACTGGTTTCTCCCTCTTTCTCCAGATTGCCAATAAGACTGCCCACTGGCATAGCTATAGAGCTGAGTCCTTAGCCAGGGTTCCAAACTAAGTCCTCCAATATTCTCTTGGTCCAACCAATGCTTTGTGTCCCTGCCCAAGTAGCTGACACACACAGTCTTGGAGATTTGTTTCACACACACACACACACACACACACACACACACACACACACACACACACACACGCACGCACGCACACACACACACACACACACACACACACACACACACACACACACACACCTGGGAAAGGATGTCACAGGTTTACTAGCTGTGCCCCCATTTGCACAGACTATAAGGTAGTTATCACTGCCACCAGAACCCCTTATCAGCTACTTTAAAGCCCTTAACAAAGGGTATCCAATCTTACAGTGTAATGTTACTGTTAATGCAAATGGTAGTTTGATCAACAGCAAGGCTATTAGGAGTGGCCTACACAGTGTTACCAAATTGATGTGCAAGTACTCTAGGAGCTTAAAATATGTCTAAGAAATATCAACCACAAAGATAGGTTTAAATATATTTAATACACAATACTAAATATGCTTTCACAGATATATCAGGGTTCAAAATCACAGGAAATATTTAAAACAACATTGAAGGACAGTCTCAAATAAATACAGAAAACATCTAAACTAACCTTGCTATATTCTTTTACTGAATCTAAAATAATTTACTGTACCCTAGTTAACTTACTTACAGCAAGTCAAGACAGATGTCCAGGTCAAAGACAAAATACAAAAGGTGCAGTCACTCTCTCAGAGAGTTCTTAAATTAATATCATATATTACTGTTAGGATACTTGCTGCATGACATCACTGTTTGTCACCTGACTTCAGTTCCCAAGCTCAAAAACAACAATTGATAGAAACTGCCAGCATTTAGCATCTTCCTGTGAAAATACATAGCCTTCAGATGTTTGCAACTGCTAGAAGACATAAAACAATAAAACACAATATAATGCAGAAATTTGATGTTTAAAGATGTTATTAATTTAGCAGAAGTTGTTTGTAAAAAAGAACTGCAAACCATGTGTTATAGAACATTACTCATAAAAAACATAGGATGGCAAAAATTGGAAAACCTTTTGAACAAATACTGATAACTTCTCATGGATAAAATGATTGTTTATCATGGATGAATGTAAATATTGTAAATAGTTTTGTTATTGTTTTATTGTATTTGTTATATGTACATCTGCATATGTTTATAAGGAAAACAAAATAAAAATGTTTTTGAGAAAAAAATACAATTCAGAAGGCTCCCTGGTTTTAGACATACTGTCTCCTTGCTGCATTGAAACTAAAAGATAACATCTCTTTTATGTCACAGTTCTAAAACAATTTAATTTCAACTATTTTACTAAAGTTTTGCAAATTAACCTTCTATGTGTCATTTTCCACTGTTAAAACATATATATATTTACATGATTAGAATAGTTTATATACATTTCTGTTCTTTTCCATTAGGGTACACTGTGTATACATCTTTAAGTGCAGTACTATACAAACCATTTCACACATACACTTCTTTACCAGCAGCTTGTTATGCACATAATATACAGTTTTAATACATTTGGTAACACAAACATGTGAATCATGTTGATATTCACAACTGACATGTAATTATTTGCAAAATTCCAGCTAGCTGGTCTGGCAGTGTCTGCTTCTGTCACACTTCTATATAAATCATATTAATATTCACAAATACCATATAATTATTTACAGAATTCCAGTGAGCTGGGCTGGCAATATTTCCTTTTGTGACATTTCTACCCCGCCCCCAGAAGACTCAAGCTAGTTTTTCAAGTGACACTTGAGAAACATTACTTGAGAGGAGTTACTATCTGAGAATACATGAACCCATACCCTGTCTTGAGATTCTAGCTGCCCTGGCATTGCTGACCCCAGTACAGTGCTGCACTGTCCCACCATATGCCTACAACCCTAGGCTCCACCTTAGTAATTTGGGATTTGGCTGGCTGGCTTACTGTAGCCAAAGATCCACCTCAGACTCCTCCTGCCTCCTATTACCAATACTTAGCACCAGAGCCTCCCTACCATGGTAAGGTTTCATCATGTTAACATGGTACAGTTTGTGCCCCTGCCTAGCAGTTCTTTCATGTAGTTAACATCACTGACCTTTCTTACCACTTTGAAGGGTCCCTCCCAAGCTGCCTGCAGCTTGTTGTGTTTGTCAGGAATGAGAACCATTACCTGCTGCCCCACAGCATACTCTCTAGCTTGCATCCCTGTCATACCAGACCTTTTTCTGCTGTTGGGCTTCTGCCAGGTTCTCCTGGGCCAAGCCCATGAGTTCCCTGAGCCTTGTTCTGAGGTTTAAGACATATGCCACAACAGACTCCTTGTGGGATTCATACTCACCCTCCCACTCATCTTGAATCAAATCTAGAGGTCCCCTCACCCTTTGCCTATACAGTAAGTCAAAGGGTGAAAAACCTGTTGATTCCTGGGACAACTCTCTGTAAGCAAACAAAAGTTGGGGCACATATTTGTCCCACTACCTCTCAATCTGGTCTGCAAATATCCATAGTGTGGTTTTTAGTGTAGAGTTTAACCTCTCTACCAGACCATTAGTCTGGGGATGGTAGGAGATGGTCTTTAGGTGCTTCACCCCACAGTGCTTCCACAAACAAGTCAGCAAGTCTGACATAAAACTGAAACATCTGCCAGTCAGCATTTTTTTTCAGAAACCCACCCTGCTGAAAATCTTTACAAAGGATTTGCCAACTTTTCTACTTCAATGGAGGACAGTATCTGGAAGTATAATCTACTACCACTAGGATTTACTTTTCCCTGTGGAACTTGGGGTACTCAGAGGCTTCACAATATCCATAGCTACCCTCTGAAACAGCTCCTCAATCACAGACAAAGGCATCAAATGAGCTTTTCATTTGTCTCCTGCCTTGCCTACCTTTTGGCACTGTTCAAAGGTCCCACAATATCCTGTTACATTTCTGGAAATCCCAGGTTAATAAAAGTTCTGCATAATATGTCTCTTTGTATGTTTTATGCCCATATGACCTGCAAAGGGAATATCATGGGCTATGGCTAGAAGTGACAGATGGTAGGCTCTGGGCACTACTAACTGCTGTATTCTTCCAACCTCTAGCCCTTCCTCAGGGGTCCACTCTGTATACAGTTACTCTTTGTCTAAGTATACAGATTCCCCTTTTCATTCATAATCTGGTGCATCACTGGCTACCTCCCTCAGGCCTTGTAATGTAGGGTCTGTGAGCTGAGCCTGTCTCAACTCTTTCTTGGTAACCCTTCCCACTTCCCTTCCATAGGAACTCTAGCATCTTCTGACAGCAGAGCCTCACTGTCAGCCTGGGTACTACTATTCACCTCTGCCCTTGTAGTCACTCTGTCCAAGGGAACATCAGTGCCCACAAGCAGCTGTGGCTCACCTTCAGTCTTACTGCTATAGGGTAGCTCCCTATCTGAAGAAACCACCACACCAGTCCTGACTTCAAGTCTGCGGTCAGTCTGGGTCTCCCCCAGGCTACCAGATCCACATGCTTTTCTCCAAGCCTGGCTGCAATTCACTACATGCACTCAAGGTACTGCATTATCAAAATCATTCCCTAACAGGACATCCACAGGGATATTCTCAAACACACTTACTTGCTGGCTTCCTTTCCCACCCTCCCAGTCAAGATGAATCCAATCCAAAGGTAGTTGGAATGGGGCCCCTTCTAAAGCTCTGACTGGAGTAGACTGCCCAAGCAAGTAGTGCTCCTCTTTAACCATTGCAGGCATTGCAATGGTTAGGGCAGAGGCTGTGTCTCTCTTAGCAGTGGCATCTTTCCCATTTACTAAGATAGGATATAATCTCTTGTGGTAGTTTGGTACCCTTGTTGTCTCGAGACAACTTACTGCTAGCATTATGTCATTCCCACTTACTGGCTCTCCCACCTTTTTTTCCTCACCTTGCCTCAATGGACATCTATATGCTACATGGCCCCACTGATTGCATTTAAAGCATTTAACCCTTGGTCCTGGACATGTACCTGGACTAGTGCCTTCACCTGCTACTGGCAGACTCTATTGGGTGGTTTAGGCTGCCCACCATGGGTTCCCTTTGACCCATCAGCAACACTGGGTATCCCTTTCCTGTGCAGTGATCCCCTGCTTGCTAGGTATAGGTCTCCCTTCTTCCCCAACTCATCTGCAGTATTGCAATGCTTATCTGCCAACCAGATTCTCATGTCCTCAGGCAAAGTGCTAAAAGATTGTTCCCTCACCAAAAGGTCTGCCAGCCCTTCAAGGGTGGTGACCTGACACCCACTCACCCACCTGTGAAAATAAGTGCTTAGTTCAGAAATATATTCACACACTTTCATCTGCTTTGCATCTATGCTTATGAAACATTTTCCTATATGTTTCAGGTGTTAACTTAAAACACTCTAAAAGACAATTTTAACAGTATTACAATTTAAGCAATCAATATCAGACAATTTAGAAGTAGGACTTACAGCTTTACCATGGAGTATGGGGTTAGGAACCATACCCAGAGTCCTTGGTCAGCATTATACTGTTTACATACTCTAACTAACATATGAATTAAACTATCAAATTTATCCCCCTCTGTAAATTGTGGAAGAAATTTACTGACCGTTGTTGCTTTTAGGATTTGGTTACTCCCTTCCCTATTACCTCCATGAACCTGGTGAAGAGTCAGCATCTTCTTTCATGTTGCCTCTGCCTCTCATTCTCCTCAGCTTCCAGGTGTCACGGTTTTTCATTTTCCTCACCTTCAAGAGTCTCAGATTTCTATTTTCCTCAGCCTCTAGACATTTCAGTCTCTCTGCTGCTTTTATTTCCAAATGTTTGGCCTCCAGTTCAAGTCTCTTTAACTCCAGATGGATTTTTAAGTTCTCTGTGGAAAGGATGAACTCTCCATTTTCTGGGGGTTGTACATCTCCAAGGCCAGTCTGATTGTCCTCCTGATTGTTGGTATGTGATGCAGCTGTGCCCAAGGCTGCAATCATTTCTGCTTTAGTCAGGATGCAATGCACCAGTCATTTAGCCTGGCACATCTCAGCCAACTGGCTCTTTGTCAGCTTGCCATACTCCTCTGCTGACATCCTTGCTTGCTCTCCCTGACTAACTAAGCTAACAGAAAAATGAATAAATAAATAAAACAATTGTGATATGAAACTCTGAATGTTCACTTTAGTACAAACACCTTCCTTAGTGACCAATGTTTACAGGCTACAGGAATTCAATATCCAGACCAGTGAATCCTAATATGTGGATATCCCACAGAATTAATTTGTGATGTGGATATCCCACCACTGCCCAGCAATTAACATGCGATGCCCCAACACTGACCCAGTAATCAAAGAGTCTCAATCCTCAACAATGGCAACAGTGGGGAATGTACACACTGGGAGGATAACAATTACACACACAGTAAAGCGCAATTTCCCTTAAGAGCACACAAAAACCACAGCCAGTCTGGGGCTGGTTTCTCCCTCTTTCTCTAGATCTCCAATAAGACTTCCCACTGGCACAGCAATAGAGCTGAGTCCTTAGCCAGGGTTCCAAGCCAAGTCCTCCAACACTATCTCGGTCCAGCCAGTGTTTCGTGTCCCTGCCCAAACAGCTAACACACACACACTTTTGGAGATTTGTTTTACACACACACACACACACACACACACACACACACACACACACACACACACACACACACACACGCACACACACACACACCTGGGAAAGGCTGTCACAGGTTTACTAGCTATGCCTCCTTTTGCCCAGACTATAAGGTAGTTATCACTGCCACCAGAACCCCTTATCAGCTACTATAAGGCCCTTAACTAAGCATGTCCAATCTCACTGTGCAATATTGCTATTAATCCAAATGGTAGTTTGACCAAGAGCAAATCTATTAGAAGGAGCCTGCACAGTGTCACCAAACAGATATGCAAGTACTCTAAGAGCTTAAAACATATCTCACAAATATCAGCCACAAAGATGGGTTTAAATATATTTAATAATAAATACTAAAAAAACAAGACAATACTAAATATGTCTTTACAGTGACATCAGGGGTCAAAATCACTGGAAATATTTAAACAACATTGCAGGACAGTCTCAAATAAATACAGAAAACATCTAAACTAATTTTTGCTATATTCCTTACTGGATCTAAAATAATTTACTGTACCCTAGTTAACTTACTTTCAGCAAGGAAAGACAGATGTGGTGAGTGGATGTTTCCAGCAGATGCTGCCAGGTGAAAGACAAAATACAAAATGCACAGTCACTCTCTCAGAGAGTTTTTAAATTAATATCAAATACTACTGCTAGGATACTTGCAACATGACATCACTTTTTGTCACCTGACTTCAGTTCCCAGACTCAAAAACAACCATTTTTTAGAAACTGCATACTATTTTTTCTTTACTTCTACAATGATTAAAGATATTTAAAACTTTTATTTCAAATTTTATAGCAAAAACACTAATGTATTTTTGCTAAACAAACAAATACATCTCACAATGAAAATAGACTCAATATAAGTAGTAATTCCTTCTGTCCTTGAAATTCACATTCAGTGAAATGGCATTGAAACCCACATTCACAGAAAATGCATCTGGTCAGTGGTGGATTAAGTTTACCTTTGAACTGTTTTCAAACCATAGGTCCCTTGCACACATTTTTAGGACCATGTATCCATGCATGCATTTTTTCATTCACTTTCCTGATTGTATTATATTATATTCCTTGTATAATACAGCATCACTTTTTAGAGTGTGTTTTAAATTTGTAGGTTTGAGCAATTTTCCAGAAAGTGATGAAACAAAATGTATGAGCCAAGAATGCCTTAACAAATCTGTCCTGGTTAGAACTCCAACAACTATTAACCTACTATCAACTAACCATGGTCCATAAACTCTTGCACCAGTCAGATAAAATTCTAGCCCTATCATAACTTATACAACCCTACTCCAACAATCAACCCTTTTGCTCAGCTAATCAGCCACTCCTAAAAATTACCAAAACCAGTAATTCAGCTGGTGATTCTCTTTGCTCCTTGTATGTTGCTAAAGCCTGGAATCCCTTTCATCCTGACATTAAAACATTTTATGTTTTTTTGTATTTTATTTATTTATTTTTATTTTACATTTGTTGACTGGGATAGTCCGACTGGATATATGTCCATTTTCAGCAGAAGCCAAGGGAGAAAAGCTCCACATACCAAAAAAGAGACAGTACATACATAACTATGTGATAAACTCATGCAGACCTGTTTAGAAAAATATAGACAAAGAATACAGGCAGATATCAATATACACAATGTGCAGACTCACATCTGATTGACAAAGATGTATCAGAAAATGTGAACATAGAATACAATCAGATCTCATAATTCAGAATGCTTAGACATTCAAATGCTATGAGGCATATATACTTGGCTAAACAGCAGGTTGGGTAGCAAGACATGCATTAGTGAAGTTGTTAGTCAGGTTTAGAACAAGAGCACAGCCAATGAGATGTGAGGTATTTTTGAGTTCTCTTTTAAATAGGGGTAGTGAGGTTTCCTTGGTAATGGTAGTAGGGAGTAGATTCCAGATTTTACCAGCTGAGTTGGCAAATATAGCATCACCTGTAGAGTTGTTGGATTTGTGGGTCAGTATCATTAGTTTATCAGTTGAGTGTAATGGCCTGGGGGCACTATGAGGGATGAGAATATTTTTGAGGGCAGGGGTGTTATCAGGTTGATGGAGTATTTTATGCACTACTATAAGCTGGTTGAACTATAGAAGGGTTGGATACTCTAGACATCCCAGTGCTTTGAGGTTCTGGCAATGGTGGGTCCTAAAAGCCATGCCAGTAGTGAATCTGGCTATACGATTGTAACATCCTGATAATTTGTTGAGATCGGTTTTGGATAGGTTGGTCAGTACACGGGAGGCATACATAAGGGTAGAGAGGAGGTGTGATCTTGCAATAGCTACCCTAGCTGGGGGGGGGGGTGAGGAAAGGTTTGGCTCTGTACATGGAGCAAAGTGTTTTGTTGATGGACTTAATAGTGTGATTGGCATGTTTATCAAATTTAAGGTTGCTGTCTATTATTACACCTAGAAGCTTTGTATGGTCATCAGGGGAGATAATGGTGTCATTGCTAGATTTGATGTTGAAGGACGGAGGAGAAATTCTACAGATAGGGGAGAAAAGTAGTAGCGTGGTTTTGTTAGGATTTAGAAGCAGGTGGTGATTAGCTAGCCATGTTTCTACCATGCTGCAAGTGGTCTGGGTAAGGGTTAGAAGTTGTTGGAGGAGGCAAAGCATATTAGCCTTGAGTCATCTGCATATTGGATGCAGGTGGCTCCTGGGATGGTGGTGTGCAGATCATTGATAAAGATAGAGAAAAGAAGGGGACCTAGTATGGACCCTTGTGGGACACCTAGGGTTAGAGAAAGTTGGTATGACAGATTGCTCTGCCATAAGACAGCCTGCTGTCTACCATTTAGGTAGGAGTGAAACCATTGTACTGTGTGTTGGTCTAAACAGATGGTTTGTAGGGTATTGAGCAGTAGCTGATGGTTGACCATATCAAAAGCTTTTGAGAGATCTAGGAAGAGTGCTGAAGATAGTTTGTTGTTGTTACAATGAAGATTTATGACATTAGGGAAAACTAGAACAGCCGTGGTGGTACTGTGGAATGGCCTAAAGCCATGCTGAGAGTCGGCAAGCTTTCCGTTTTGAATAAGAAAGTGCGTGATTTGTTTGTGCATGCTTCTTTCCATTATTTTAGCTAGTGGTGAAAGAATGGCTATAGGTCTAAAGTTAGATAATTCTGTGGAACTTCCTCCTTTATGGAGAGGTATAACATGTGATATTTTCCATATTGCTGGGATGGATCCTTCTGAGATTGATCTGTTGATCAAAATAGAAATGGGAAGTGCTATGGCATCAGCTGCTTTTTGAAGATATTCAGCTGGGAAGTGGTCGCCAGCTAGTGTAGTAGGTTTTAGCTTTTTGAGTAAGGTCCAGATCATGTTGGTAGGTATGGTTTGAAAGGTAAAGGTGGGTTGGGTGCTGGATGGATCAGTGCTAGAAGTGCCAGAGCTGGTGTTTGTGTCCGATGGAGTGAGATGGGTAGCTAGAGAATGGATAGTTTCAGTAAAGAAGGAGTTGAAGCTGTTTGCAATTTCTACAGTGGATTTATCAAGGGCAGTTGATGGAGTAGGAGTGGCAGAATGGCTTAGGTGGAAAAGATTGTTAATACCAGTCCAGAACTTTTGAGGTTTTAGCTGATATTTTTGTTGTAGGAGGGTGTAGTGATTTTTTTTTTGTCTAGAATGACAGATGTTTTGGTCTGGTTTCTTAGCTGCCAGTATCTTACTTGGTCCATAGGGGCTTTGGTAACATGCCACCTGGCCCAGGCATTGTTTCTTAGTTTAATTTAGTTTTTTTTGTTTCTTTAGATAGCCACGGTGAAACTGTGGCTTTTACATGGATGGTACAGGTAGGAGCATGGTGGTTAAGGATAGCCAGAAATCTGGTATTGAAGTACTCAACTGCTTCTTGTAATGGGAGTCGTTTCAAGACATTCCAATTACATGCTTTGAGTTCATTTTGGAAGTTGTCAAGGTTAAAGTTCCTGACGTTTCTTATAGTTTTGTAGGTGGGCTGGTTAGGAATGTCGGCTTTAAGCCTAATAATATAGGTAAGGCAGTAATCACTTAGATCATCGGGTAATGTGCCTGACATGTACTTTTGGGGGTGGCTGTTAATAAGTATCCAATCAAGGATACTATCTCTGACTCTATTTTTACTAAATCTGGTGAGGGTGGCAATGATCTGAGTAAAGCTGTGGAGGTTTAAATGGGTGGAGGGAGTGTCAGAGGAGCAGGTGTTCCAGTCAATGCTGTTCTTCAAGACAATGATTTCCTGGGGATAGTTAGAAGCTAGCCAATGTAAGATATTTTCTAGAGCATTATCATTCTTGCCAGGTGGAATATAAATGCAGACAATGTATCTGCATTTATTTTTGTTTATTATTAGTTTGGTGATGAGAATTTCTGCATTGCCAAACTGGGGTGGCTGTTGGGTGTCAATTGTTATTGTTAGGGTAGACTTGGATAGTACTGCTACTGCGCCACCTTTCCTAGAGATCTGGTCCAGTCTAAGGATGTTGTACTGTGAGGGGTTATTTTGTTATCTTCGGTTATTGGTTTTAGCCAGGTTTCTGTGAGGCAGAGGATATCAGGGGAGTGAACAGCTAATAGTCCATGTAGGCTATGGATCTTGTTGTTTAGGCTTCTGATGTTTAGATGACAGACCAGAAATGAGTTTAGAAGTCTATCAATCTGGGTAGTACATGTTGGGTTGTTAGATGGTGTGCTTGGGGTCTACTGTTGTGGATGGGCCAGGGTTGGGGTGGATGTCTCCATCCTTCATAAGATTAATTTTTAAGTTGCTTATGAGTCTTAAAAATGTGTTTATGATTTTTTTGTAGCTTTTGGTTTTTAAGCTACTGTAGCAGTATTTAGTTGGGTGATAGTAATTGGTGGACAAGGAATTAGGAGAGGGGGTGGTTATGTGGTGGATAAACTTATTAAATGCTGGGTTGGTGTCTGTTTGAGGTTTGGGTATTGGATTTCAAGATGCTGTACATATTCATAGGAGCTTAGGTGATAAGGAATGAATAGCAGGGGTACTAAGGGTAGCAGCATTAGTGTTTTAGCTGTAGTCATAGTAAATTACTAGGGTGGGGTCTGTATTGAGTGTATGTGGTGGATAAAAGATTAGAGAGAGTAGAATAGCTGTGGGTGGGTTTATATGGATAGTGGGGTGGATAGAAGGTGTATTATTGTGCTAGGAGTTTGCTGGGTTCCAGGAGCACATGTAGCTGGTTAGCTAATTAAGGGGTTGTGCCAGTGGTATTATAAATGTAGTACTACTGGGGGTGTGTGGGATATGGGGGCAGGGTGGGGCATGGAGCGAGTGAAATGAGGTAGCGGGGCTAAACCAGTAAAGCAGATGCCTAGAGGCAGCATGTGCAGGTATGAGTTACAAGCATGCTTTTTTGTTTCTTTTTATATGCCCAATACTCTGTTCCTCAGCCCTACTGTTAAATGAGTTACAAGCACACTTTTTTGTTTCTTTTTATATGCCAAATACTCTGTTCCTAGGTCCTACTGTTAAAAACTACACAGTTCCCTGCCTACTTCTCAATTTACAATGTAGAGAGCCTGTTTTCTAATACCCTTTCATAGCACGCTTGCTTCACTAAGTTTATTGAGCAATGCACTGTTTGGAGATGCAGAGCACACTACGCTCATCTGTTAAACAGTAGAAAGCACACTGTTTTTACCTTAATTGGGGAAAAAAGAAGGCTACAGGAAAGTCTAACCCTGCCAACCTAATGCTTATCAGCATAAACAGATTACAAGCGGGAGTTATGGGGACATCCACCAGCGCTTTTTTGGACCAGTTTGTTAGGTTTACAGGTAGCAAGGTATTTAAGTGGATATTGACCTTATTAAAACAAGTTCCATGGTGGGGTAAAGTCTTCCATGCTTGTTGTTATTCCTGGAATGACCCTATATGCTTTGACAAGCCTTTCAGGGGGAGGTGAGGTAGGAACACCTAAAGAGGGGATATGATTATTAGTACTATACCAAGAACAGAGTTAATCATTCAAACATTCAGTATACATGATTATCAAACAAGTCCATGTGCACCTTTTAGTATTAACAAACAGCAGCACTCTTTCCTATATATCTGCCTTAAGGGCTCAGTTAATATTTATTCTTTCTATCTATTATCAATGCTACACTACTTGTTCATTATTTCTGTCCCTTATCAATGCTACACTACCCAGGACAGATCAGTAAGTCAATGCAAACAACAATAAATGGATACAATGTCAACAGCAGTTTATGAGTAATTTGTAGCAGCCAGTACCAGTTTAACATGCTTTAATTCATTAAGGTTTCAGTTTGCGAGTAAATGCAGTAAACAGTTAGTACATCGAGCTCAGATAAAGAAACAAAAATTACATACATAAGTATGTGAACATACCTCAACCGACTGGGACCTGATGCACTGGTTAATTTGAAAATGGCTGGTCAGGTAGGTGATTATGTAACCTCTGATTACTTGAGAGAGGGGGGAAGTTAAGGGCTGAACCAGGCTAAACCAGTAAAGCAGATGCCTAGAGGTAGCATGTGCAGGTATCACTAATCACTAATCATAACAGTTTTAAAAAACGTCTCAAAACCCACTTAACTACAAAATGGTTATGCCCATTTAACAGACAAGACTAAGTATCCTCCCTTTTTCCCCCCTCAATCTTGTCCCAAATTACTATCAGAATCACTGTTAGGTCACGTTAGTAGTTGTTGCTCTTTCCATAATGCACAGATATATATATATATATATATATATATATAATTATTTTACAAAGAAAGTTTCTACCTCAAATGTTTCTCAATGTCTAACTGCAATTTTTCTACTGTAATACTATAATTGCAAGTGTGTGATTCAAAGTGTCTGTATTTACTATTCTGGAGACTATACCTG
This sequence comes from Protopterus annectens, assembly GCF_019279795.1. Taxonomy (NCBI): domain Eukaryota; kingdom Metazoa; phylum Chordata; order Ceratodontiformes; family Protopteridae; genus Protopterus; species Protopterus annectens. The sequence goes on from NC_056741.1 coordinate 692,778,949, forward strand.
CAACATTCTGTACTCAGATTTTTACTGTATATATTCTCTAATTCTTAATATAACTATATATGTAATATTTTATTATCAATGTTCTGCATGGAGCCTTTCTCCGTGGGCCTCGTCTGAAAATGGATTTTCCACCTAGCTGGACTTTCCTGGTAAACAAATGCAAAATAAATAAATAAATAAAAAGAATTACAAAACTACCCTTTCCATAATATTTTAACCATAAAAGGCCACTCAAACTTCTGTCATTACAATCCAAAAATATCAATAAATATACATAATCTCTCCAGAAGTAAAAGTCATCTGAATAATTCCACATTAAAGAATTCTATAACTAATGAAGACGTTGCTGCTGGTAAACAACTTTACAGTTGTGTTTCATGTACAAATTCAGTGGATGCTGCTTTTGAAGAATTTATTGCCCTTGTTACAAAGAAAAGTGGTAAGCTAGTAATATTGCAATAGGGAGTGCCTGTCAAACCAACAACAGGTTCACAGTTACTAGGTATCTCATCCAAAAGAGGACACACTCAGGAGTGCAGCACAGGCATCCCCCGAAAGGAAACATTGCAAAATCAGCACTCCATCTACATGGCGTGGGAGAAGACCCAGCCTTCCACACCAAAGGCAACTATATTCTGTTACTAAAGGTGTTTTTAAAATTTATAACATAAACACTGATGATGGCCATTTGCTAACTCAAATAGTTACAGATTGAAAATACTTACCATGAGCAACAATATGCCCCGGGATTCATGAAGCTCGGCGCAAGGCCGGCGTAAGGCCTGCGCCGGCGGTGCATGGAATATCCGGCGCAGTAGCGCCATATACATATTAATGAGAGTGCACCGGAATCACAGACACGTGCGTAGTGTACGTGAGCGAGCCCAGGTAGGATGCGTCTGGAGGCGTGTCTAAGCCGGCATGAGGTGAGCAACCTAATGTGCTGACAGCCACGGTCCGCCCACAATAGTAATGGCAGCAGCCAGGTCCTGTGCAGAATGAAACGCACGTACAGTATGCAACATAGTCCCCGTCCCAAATTAACGGAGAAGCAAATAGAAGCCACGAAGGCATAAGTGTACCGTCCAAGGAGCAAAGGATACGCATAAGACCGCGTTCGTCCCGCAATGCACTGTCAGTGTTTACACTCAGAGAAGGTGTACAGCCGCATGTCAGCCCGCCAAGACCGACATAGGAGCAGCGACTAAGGTCACCACCTGTCCCACTTTGGTTGGGGCAGTCTCTCCATGGACAGTTGTGTCCCGAAAAAACGTATTAGAAATGGCTGATGTGCTACGATTGTAGGACACAATGATATCCCGTATTTAATGTAATGGTAGCATGAATTGGTTATTTCTGTAACAGAAATACCTAAATGACACAATAAACAGAATAAGCAAGGAAATTGCCACAATAATAAGCATATTATTTAGGCAAACAAGTGAATTTCTATGCGATATAGTGACCGTTTGTATGTGTCGGCCTGTAAAGTCAGATGTGAGTCCCGGAAATATCCCAGATCAGAAAATGGAAAAGGTGGAAACCCCAGTAGCGACATGGGCATGGTCACCAGGGTTACCTGCTGTCCCAATGTGCCATGGACAGTCCCTGATTGGACAGTCGTGTCCCTGCAACAATCGTAAAAATGGAAAATGACCTCCGATCCCCTGCCACGCAAATTCCCGCAATATACATGTAAATAGTAGCATAAAACATATACATTACGATATGGAACACAGACATGGCATAAGAAAATAAATAAGGAACCCAAAAGCTTACAGAATAAGCTCATAGTATGGTAAACAAGTGAAGTTCTGTCAACTGCACTAGCCCTGGGTATGTGTAGTCCTGCAAATTCCGAAGTGTCCACATAACATGCCCCACTATGGGCATTGGAAAAGGTGCCAACCATAATGGTCACAAGCAGTAGTGACAGTACATAGCCGGGTAGCTGTGCTGACATAACAACAGTAAGGAAGCAAGATACCTCAAACACAGGCAAACATGTGCATAGCAACATATCCCAGACCCAGCAACGTCTCTGTTGCATACACTGGATGGTGTATGATGAAGTGTAATATCCAGAAGCAGAACCCATGCATTCGGATGTACTACACAATAGCCTCATTGTACATGTCAGTCACACCCATGTATACCCCTGCACCCAAACCTGCTAGCATCCGTGTGCAGCTATACAACCACACACAATGTGCATACCTGAACTGTGGTAAGAAGTTTGTGTTAGGCAATGCCACGCTGGCAAATCATACCCACATGTCACCAACCCACCGCAGGTACAGATATGTAAATGGCTGCATGTGAATGTGTCAGCAGAATGTGTACATCCGCATGTAGTATGTACCCGTCCAAACCATCTAGGTTTGCATACGACACGGTGCACATAAGTGTACACATGTGGACAAGTCGGTCGTTGGACCACCGCATCGATGATTATCTTTGCAGTGAAGTCGATCACATATAGCGGAACAGGTGCCTACCACACAGGACGTCCTAACAGGGTGCTACAGGCAAAGAAGGGGAAACTGGGACATCACATGTGGAGATTAGCGTGGCTGGACGGACAAATACACACGGTCAAGGTAAAGGACGGAACAACATGCATATGGCTGGATGGATGTTGTTCGTAAAATATATAGAAACACATATGAAGTTCCAGTTTACACTCTAAATACTATATAATGTATTGAATTGTACCGCACAATATGGCAGTAGAACTAAGCCTGCATGTAATTGGTGAAGCTAAGCTGTACTGTGATGGAATTCTGAACCTGGCAGTAAGCAGGACAGCAGGCTCATGTCTGTCATCATTAATTATTTGCTGGGTTACAGAACAATAAATGTATGTACATGCATAACAGCACTCCTTCCCCAGAGGAGGATGGCCTTGTGAGCTCAATCGAAGATAGCAGTACAACTCCTACCAGAGAGACAAAGCAACGTATTAAGAAATTAACTGTCCACTGTATCGTAACAGTCTAGGGTCCTTGAAACAGCTACAATCACAAAAGGATACTGTAATGTACAAGGTGCCTTGCAAGGCTGTGTTATTCCCATGAGAAAACAATTTAAAAGCACGACCCCAGCACCCACGTATGTATAGACTATTGCGGACCATAGTGATGGAAATGCCCTGTGACCGACCACGTCAGTAAGGTGGGCAAAAGCTGATTGTAAACACTATATAAAGAAACTGCTTACTGTATAGAGTCAGACAAAACTCTCATACTTGGACTGTATATTATTTAGCCTGCCTGTGTACACTACTAAAACGTTCGAACCCGAGCCTCCTGTGTTATCGGCTGTCACTTAGAAAAGCCTACTGATAACTACAGTCTGGTTGTAACAACTTATTTCACATTGTGATCCTTGTAATCCGGAATTCCTTGGTAAGCTACAGGTCAGAGTGCATGGCTGGTTAGACACTGGAGAATATGCATAAATGGTTCTTCTTGAATGAAAAGACCTCCGACTGAATTGTTGTGTGTAAAGAGGCTGTTTACTGTCTGATCTGTGGCTGAAAAGCGGAAAACTGGATCCCAAGAAGAAAACGTGCAGCCTTAAACAGGAGGCCCAGGTAAGGAGTGTCTGCCTTTTTGTGTCTATTGTAGATCAGGGACCAGACTACATTGTGTTTCTGTTAACAGTAGTGATATCGGGTCGAAGACCTACCCACATACTGTTAAATCTGAACATAGGTCAGGGGAACACACAGCAGAGTAAATAGTGATTGTAGACACTACAGTGGATACAGGGAAGGAGACACACGTGTTATGACAGAAGGGTTCGTAGCAGTCGTGTAGAGGATATGGGAGATTATCGAAGCAACAGATCATGTGATCCGCGTTTGACGGGTGTCGTGAAGAATATGCAATCGCAGAGAGCACATAATTGTGAGTTACGCAGCAAAATGGGGTAATAAATATGACATTGATGGTATATTAGGCAACATATCGTTACTGAAACATTGTAATCCCTGAAAATTTGATGCATATGTTCCAAGGTAAACACCTGTTCCACCCTGAGAGGGATATGCCCTCTCTGGCCAGTCGTGTCCTGTAAATAAACCGAACAAATGTCAAATGTCCTGATATCTCAGGACAAACATTTCCCAGATATATATCAAGATGGTAGCGTAAAACAGTAAATTTGTATGTGGAACAGCAAAATATAATAATAAACAGAATAAGCAACTGAAATGCTACAACAATTGGTCGCTCTCCTGGCAAAACGTGAATACCTGTCCTATGTACTGGCCGTGGGTATGCATTTTCCAGGCAAATTACACGTTCCGAACACTAATGTCCCACATTGTGCATTGTAAAGGTGGCAGCCCTAAGATGTGCAGGCGACAAAACAGCGACAATTGGGTATCCGTCATGCACATCGGTGGACTGAGGTAGTGTACCGAAGGGAATAGAACACTACAAATGGCTAAGCATCATACGTACACAGAGAAGATCATAATACAGTAGTACCGACCGCCCCCCCCCCCACAACACCCTACCACCTCAGATACCACATGCAGGATATTGCGGGAGGGCAGGCTAGTCCCCACACGTTATCCTGTGGCAACAGAGGTAGCACAACGAACAAATGTAATAGAAGCTATTGAAACCACATCCCAAACACGTAACATACCTAGGGACACCCGAGTAAGAACACAGTACTAAAACAGAGTGAGGATATCTGTCAATTAATTGAAGTACCGAACCATCATGCAGGACAGGAAGGCCAGGACCCAACCCCCATAGCGTATAGACCGTGGACACCAGAAGATATCTGCAAAGTCAGAGAGGGAATTCCCCATCCACAAAGTAACCGCTATTCACCATGCAATACCCCTGTATCTCCTGATCGGAAACCAAAAGGGGAATGGCGGATGGTACAGTATGTATAAGCTGTAAATAATGTAAGAATACTTAGGGTAGCGTTGGTGCCAGACCCACACACTATATTCAATGCTATGAACATGCCACAGAAGTATCTTACCGTGGTACATATAAGCTATGCTTACTTTGCAATACCTATACATCCACATAGTTCGTATTGCTTTGCTTGTACAGTCAGGGTGACAGATACAGCCATACCCGGCTATCGCGGGGCTACTGTGAAAGTACAACGATATTCTCACAGGGGATGGCTAGCTACATTCTGGTGTCAACTCCACCCGGGGCCAGTCAAGCTCCACTTTAATTGGATGATATTCTGCTTGCGGCCCCTACCCAGCAGCAATGTATGGAAGATACAATAGCATTACTGAGATAATCAGCAGAACAGGGACATAAAGTAAGCAAGCATAAATTGCAACTACAGAGAATACAGGTCAATTACCTGGCATATCTGGTATCCAAGTAGGGTAGAACATCACATGACGATAGGAAGGTAGCAATATAATAAGCACCCAAGCCAACTAACAAGAAGGGAATGATGTCGTGTCTGGGCCGACTAACACATGTTAAATCTGGATACCAAACAATGCTGTGGAATCCGCTGTATTGTTTGCCTTAACCTTTAATACACCTATGGCAGCACAACACATAGTACACGGATTACAGTAGCAGAAACAGCGTTATGCAGACTAGAACGATTGATAGCCTTAACAGCTGTAGTAGGTCTCGTGAATAATCATAACACATGTTGTCAGACCGTAGATTGTAAGCGGAGATATATGACGTCAGTCTTGATGCAACAGCAGGGAAGTAAGCAACGCTAAATAGATGACTACTCATTGCAGTTGGACACTGTGGCATGGTCACTGCCACATTGTGTACAGGCAGTTGTTGTAGCACCCATGGCAGTACAGGCCCCAGCCGTAATGTTACTAGACCACCCTCTCACTGTGAGAATGTGTCATGCAGTTGCGATCAATCTGCTGCAAGAGAAGATAGAATTCCTGACTCGTGCTACACATTTGTCATGTCTGACCATACCACTGAGTCAACCTCACATGGTGATTGAACGTTGTACAACATGAAACCTATCAACGTCACGTCTGACACCTGTGTATGGCACATCACACAGTAGCCTATACGAAATGGATTAAATAACTACACACAGACATGATAACACTGATATACCCTTAGATGATGCAGAGGTGACAGTTAATGTGTACGGATCATGTAGACAGAGTCCTACAGGAACGAATGAAGTAGTTTATGCAGTAGTTATTGATAATGACATTGTAGACGGCCAAACCCTGCAGCATAACGTGTCTTTTCAAGCAGCAGAATAGATAGCTTTAACACGTGCTTGTACTGTAGCGGAAAAATGATGTGTGGACATATGTCCCGATAGTCATTCTGTTGTCTGTGCAGTGCATGTTTATGAGCAGCAGTGGAAGAATAGGGGAATGATAACATCCACCGGTAAACCGATTACTCATGCGCATACGAACCTGAATGCATTAGACTACATGCAGTTACCCACTGAAGTAGGTAATTGTAAATGTGCAGGGCATAGAAAGCAACAGGATAACAGTAGGAAAGTTGAGGCATGAGCTCATGCACCTGCAAAACAAGCAGCGTCACAGTTGGAAAGTGTCTGTGTGAATGAGGAATGACAAACCTCAGACTGTTTAGATGTAGAAACTGTACAAACAATGCAAACAGCAACTACGAAAGCAGAAAAGCCGACGTGGTTATGACGAAGAGCAATCCTTGAACACGGACTGCACATATCCACAGTGAGAAAGCCAATATTAACGTCTAATATATTCAGATATGCGGCTTTGTGGAGCCATGGGTACAGACATGTCTCAACAGGGGGGATGGTACATTTGGTTAACAGAATACCCCTAACATACGGAATTACGAACCACATACAAACCTCATGAGCAGCGTGTCACGTTTGCCGTAGATATCATGCACAGGGAGTATTTAAACCGAAGGGAGTGAGTTTACCTACACCACCCTAACCGTTCCGTGCTATTTGTATGGAATTCATACATCTGCATAAATGTGAAGGGAACAAAGACTGTTTAGCGATTACACATATAGATAATCAAAATGGGTAGAAGCATTCCCAACCAGTAATCCGGATGCAGCAGCAGTGGCAAAGGTGCCAGTAAAATTAAGTATCCCTAGATCTGGCATGCTGTAAAGAAGCTACAGTGACAATAGAACACATGTAGTTAACCAGACAATCACGCTACCTGGGGATTACTTCGTATTACCATGAATGTCAATTGCATGTACAACCCACACTTAGCGACTGCTGCCGCAGAATGGGATCCCGAGAAATAAGTAGAGGAGTTTGGTGGGTGACATCCAGACGAGTTACATGAGCTGTCTACCTCTAGCATTGCTGAGCATGACAACAGTTCCAAATGTAAAGTGCTGCACCCACTTCAAGTAGTATGTGGAATGGCATATCATGTGCCAGAGTGGAAAGCTGTCATGCCTGCAGAGCCGGAGGTCGATGACTCAGTAGTAGGTGACATGAGAGGATTGTTAACTAGTAACACTGTTCCTCAGTTAAAGTCTGTTACAGATAAGAGCAAACGAAGATGGAAGCATAGCTGACACCAGTATCCTGTGTGTATGTCACTGTTATCCAAAGAACATTATTGCCAAGTGGACAGTGCGAATGTCTGTACGGGTACTGTTGGCAACGCCTACCGCAGTAAAGTTTGCAGAGAGGTCGTCCTGGGTCCACCTCACATTTCTCAAACTGGTAAAGGATATCAAGTCTGATTGACATCTTGTAGCTGATATACCAAAGAGCCCGAATCACCCGGCGAAGACTGTATAACAATACAAAGCAACCCCAAAGACATTTATGTTTGCTGTCCTAATGATTATACACCTATTAACCATGTTTGTGTTTACGTTACAATTTCCGGGACCTCACCTGCATATAACTACACGGATACAAATACTGATACGTGATGAACTGGCCACAGAGTGTCTTCCACACCTCAACAGATACCTAGGCATGATGCGTGTGCATATAGAGACCAGGAACACTTTAAATTGCTGTGTTTGTACTGCCATACCTACATCATATGGAGGACTTCCGATGCATGTGGTCCCCTTGGGGATAGATTGAGACTTGTGAATATTTACACTTTGATACAGGTTCTGTGAGATCACAGGACAACGTGGCAATGTACTTACCTGTTACACACAAAGGAATTGTATGTTATCATAAACATGGTACAGTTGCAGTTGGTGGGAGTATTTGTAACATAACTGTGTCTTACGAATGTCATATAACAGCCAAAGATCACAGTACTACTTGTAGCACCATTCCTAATTTGTATTGAAACATCATGAGAACAATGTTGAAGGATGTGCAGAAACATCCTGAATTGTATAAACAGTACTCTGTTAGAGACAGGAATTTGTTACATGCAGAGGTAACCCGCATCAGTAATAAAGTAGAATATAGTTATGTTGTTTGTGGGAAATAAGCATAGCAATGGTTACCTGGGAATTGGTCCCGCAGTTGTTATTTGGGTTATCTGGCTCCAGTCACATGACATACTGTACAATTGCCTGTGGGTGCGAAACGAACTATAACACATATAGCTCGAAGAACTGGGAACACAGTCGGGAAACCTACTAATCCAGTGGGTGAAATGGAAGCTGTTCTGACATGTCAGTCCTCTGCAAGAGATAAAGGAATACCGATTCATATGGACTTCAGTGACAGCGTCACAACCTGGGCTGGAACACCCCCAGCTTCTGGAGTAGTGAAAGCAATCAGGGAACAGAGGAAGTTATCAAAAACTGTCGGAGGAAGGATGAATGTGACTTCCCGCTCCTGAACATGTGACTGATGAACTGGATGCAATGAGAACTGTTGTGTCACAAAATGTAATAGTGCACGACTGCACCGTGGCGCTGAGAATTGGTACGTGCACGCTTACTGAAGAAGATCGCTGTGTCCAACTACCACATGAAGAGACCAAAAGCAACGCCCACCTACAGGTAATATAGCAGGTGTCATCCATGGCGGAACCAGGCCCAAACCCACTGCCGAACCATTTCCACAAACCATTGGGTGGATGGGGTCAGTCATACTGAATATCATGAATGCCATTTGTGTTGTTCTGCTCATATTGGGAGCATGTGTCTAGTGCGGGATACTGTGCATGTAAGTATTAGTCAGGGACTCTGGCAACATACCTGTACCTGAGACTATGGATCAAGACCTGTAGTGGTATTTGTCAATAGAAAATGCAATCCTACTTGCAATGTACATCAAATTACCTGCCTAGTTAAGCGTTCCACAGAGGAAGACGCCAGGGAATGAAATAATGTTGTATATGTCTCTGGATAGAGTAGAAGCAATCAAAGGAGGGAGAATGTTAGCAAAATGCATATTTAAACATAATATGACGTGCAACTTTAGAAGCTAATAGTGTATAATGCATATTATTCTACCTGACAATATAGCAGTACAGCTTCTCATGCATGTAATTGCTTGTAGTGTAGCTGCAGTGTGATTGAACCCTAACCCTAGCAGTAACCAGTGCAGCAGGTGTATGTCAGTCAGCATTAGTCATCTGCTCGGTTACAGAATAATACATGTATGTACAGGTATATCTGTCATCCTTCTACTGAGGAGGATAGGCTTGTGAGCTGTAACACAGAGTACAGCTGCTCAGCAGAGAGACACAGGAACCTAGTATGACACGGAGTGAGGACTGAATATGAACAGTGTTGGAACCGTGTCAGAGCAGAACTTACCAAAGTACAGTCTAACTGAATATGTGTCTCGCAAGGTTGGGCTATCCTCATGGGAAAACATGTAATAAGCATTACCTGAGCACTGTTGTAGGAATACAATGTTCTGTACTCTAGCAATGTAAATGCCTTGTGACTGACAACATCATTAATGTGTGCAAAAGATGATAGTATACAGAATGCTCATACAGATGTAACATGTATAGAGTTGAACATATGTCTAAACTTTGACTGCATACTCCTTTGCCTCCTGCTGCACAGTAATAAAATGTTATTAATCCCAGCTTCCTGTGTTAATGAGTGTCATGTTGAAAATACGAATGAGTGTTACAGTTTGATTTAAAAGACTTAATTGACAGATGTTTACGTTCTAGCATTGGAATAGGTCAAGACAAACATCACAATGTCCATGTGTACCACATACACACAGCCAGTAACATGCAGTAGTAGTGCATGAAGGCATACACGACTGTGGGAATAGTACAGGACATATGGCACGTGCCAAGTGCAGATGCATGACACAAACACCAGGATGGGTGTCCCTGCAAAGAGGAACATGTGCCAACTACACCTCCCACAGATGTACTGGCAATAAAAACACATGGCAAACACACAGACACACTACTGTCCAACACATTACTGCAACGGAGCCTGGTCAAACACCAACATGAAGCATGCACAAACAGGGACTTGAGTAATGTTTGCCTTAACACCCCCCCATAGGCCAAAGAAGAATATAATGGACATATGCATGGAATGCTGTGAAGGATGTGTGGTAGTCCTCAGTATCACAGTGTTAGGGACACAGATACACTGTCATCAACTGTGACGTATGTGCAATGTACACAGCATACCTGCATGTAATACAGAGGACAATCATGTGCCACAGAAATATACAGTGGCGAAAGACTATAGTGGATAGACAATTGTACATGTGACAAACTATGAATATACAAAACTGTACCACTCAAACGGATACAAAACTGGAAAAACTTTGAAGTATCAGAGCTTAAAAAAGATGCAGCCGACAATATTGTTTAGCGCTTTCAATCACTTTAATTTACGTGACCTTCCTCAGAAATGACATTTAGAATCAATCACTTCCTTTTATAATCTTGTACAGGAAATTACATCATTATAAAACATTAAATTACTTATAAATGTTTTAAATGTCTTAAAAAATTCATGTAAAACATGTATTTATCATGTGTATTATGTAATATAAACTGATGCTTCCAACTTCTTATTATTACCTATAGGTTAGAAAACATTTTAAATTTATGGTGTCATTTAATCCTGGATGTGTGTCAGCTCCCAGGTATAGCTGCCAATATGCCTCTTTGCATTCTAATATGTTGTTTAAATCCCCTGTAAAACTAACATTGTCTACCCTATCCATTACAAAAAATTCATATTTTTTGAAATCCTTACACATGATGGAATGTCTAAACAAGGCGTTAGATTTGTCCTTTTTCTTTATGGCCAAATTGTGTTCGTAAATACGCCTTTTCAAATTTCTTTTGGTCTTCCCAATGTAATATACCTTACATGTCACACAGGTTGCTGCATAAACAATCAGCTCACTATTACAATTGTAGTAGTTTTTTGCCCAAAACGTCTCCTTGTGTTTTCCTAAAGTGATGAATGAAGTGTTGCTTATATACCTACACTGCCTACAGTTATTACAACTATATGTTCCTTTCTTTATTGTACAAGCTCTAGACTGTTTAGATGTCAACATCTTCTTGTTCTCCAACATACTTTTAATGTTGGTGATCTTCTTGAATGTGAATCTTGGAGTTAAACCTATTGTATTGGCCAAATCTTTGTTACCTATAATTATTTTCCAATTTTCTGCTATTATGGTTTTGATTTCCCACATTTCGTCCACTATGGGAATTGGAAAACTTATCATATACTCATCCCCTTCTCTTTTTGCATGTTCTCCAATGAACTGTCCTGCTTCCACCATGATGTCTGTGGACTGTAATATAGGCTTAGCTACACCTTTTCTAAGCGGAAAAACTTCCTTCTCTATTTGTTTTATCCACTTTTTATCATAACCCCTCTTTTGAAATAATCTACTTAAAGTTTCACCTTCTTTTAGAAATGTTTCTTCACTAGTTGTAAGTCTGCTGAGCCTAATGTACTGTCCTTTGATGACTCCTTTCTTCATGTGAGGGGGATGTAAACTTTCACTGTGCAGATACTGATTAGCAAAGCATGCCTTCCTATAAATTCTACTTGTGAAAATCCTAGATTCACTATCAATGGTTAAGTTGATGTCCAAAAAGTTTATATTCTCACCAAAATTACCAATCTTGAATTTTAGAAAAGTAGTTGTGTTGTTTAGATCACTCACGAATTCTGTAAATTCCAGTTTGGTTCCTGCCCATAAAAAAATCAAATCATCTATGAATCTGTGATAGATCTTTATTTTTCCATAACTTGGGTGTAATTCTAAGTGCTTTTGCTCCCAATTCGCCATTACAATGTTCGCGAATGCAGGAGCGACCCTAGCACCCATGGCTACACCCGCAGTTTGTTGGTAAGTTTTATTGTTGAATGTAAAAAAATTATTCTCTAATATTAAATCCATCAGACTACAACAAGTGTTAATTTTGATGGTCGTTAAACTGGTGTTTTTGTTTAAATATTCCCTCATATACTCTATTCCTGTCTGTTGATCTATTGATGTATACAGACTTTTTACATCTAAAGTCCCAAAAAATATAGATGTTTCATCCATTTTGTAATTTCTTAGTATTTCTAATAAATGCCAGGAATCTCTCAAATAATATTTTGACTTTTGTACTATTGGATTCAATATTTTATCAAGCCAAATTGAGATATTTTCTGTTTTTGCCATCTTTGCTGATATTATTGGTCTGAATGGTATGTCACTCAAACTGTCCTGTACTTTTGGAATGCCAAATAATTTCGGCAGTTTAGGCTCTTCTACTAACATGTACTCATAACTGTTTATGTCTATTTCACCCTGACTAAACATATCAAATAGAAGACTATTGATGGCTTTGTATTTTGTCCTTACTGTTTCTAAATTAGTGGTCTTGTAAGTATTTTCATCTGCCAGGGACTTTTCTATGTTGTTTACATACTCTTTAGTGTTCATGATGACAATCATCCCTCCTTTGTCTGCTCTCATCACTCTAACATTACTGTCTTCACTAAGAGTTTTTAAAGCTTTGATTTCACTTTCACTTAGATTTTGCTTATACTTGTTATTATTTTTAAAGAGCCTAAACTCTTTTTCACATGAGTTCTGGAAGACCTGTAATGTATTCATTAAAGGAGGGTTGTACGTGCTCGGTTTTTTGATTGTACTCCCCACGTCTTTGTTCCCTTGTGTTATGTCATGTAAAATATAATTTAAATTCAATTTTCTTAGATACAATCTGAAATCGATCAGTAACTTGCCAATATTCACTTTGTTTGTTGGAATGAATGAAAAACCTTTCCTTAACACACTTGATGCATCTTCACTTAATACAACATCTGACAAATTTAAAATAGTAATTTCATAACTCTCAATGTCCTCTACCACCTCTTCTTGTTCCTGCCTTTTGGCTTGAACTTTTTTTGGGTGGCATTGTACCACCGTGTAGTCCGTTTGTTCTGGTTGTTGTTCCCCTGAAAAGGGACTGCTGAGCTACTAGTTGAAGTATTAGCTACTTCAGCATAGGTGGTATTATTTGTATTGTTTCCATTATTTTTGTTTCCTTGTGTTTCCTTATTGTTTGTTTCAAGGAACACTGTTGCATTAGTTGTATCACTTTCTGCATGGATGTTTAAATTGGAAACATTATCTATTGAATTGGTGTTACAATTAGTGATATTTGCTTGTATCACATTCATATTGTCACCACCAATATTTTCATTTATTATATATGCCTTGTTGTTGTTGTAAGCCATGAGATCTCTCTTAAATTTATTTTGCTTTCTAGTCACAATAGTTGCCTTCTGTCTCTCAGCCTTCACTTCCACTCCATTATATAATACTAGAAAGTTACTGAAAGATTTATTGTTCTTTATTTTGGCATCCAAATTTTGTATAACCTCTTTTAACCTTGACAATTCACCTTTATAATGTTCAATTAACAATGTCATCATCCTTATTCCAGTATCGTTATATAGTTTTATCAAGTCCAAACAAAGTTTGTCTCCTGGTGTCACACAGTTAGGAAATTTGGCTGTGCGTAACCCTTGAGGTACTACTTGGCGTCTGATGCATTCATCCAAGTACTGTACCTCGATGTTTAAAGAAACATATTTAGATACCACTCTTTCCAATTCATATATGCATTTACGACAATTAATGTATTCAAAATTGTCCGTACTTACAACATTGGAGTTTGCATTCGTGTTTTCTAAGTTTGTGAAAGGGTTCGCACTCTCTTTAGAAACATATCTCCACACATCTCCTTCGTTTTCGCTAATCCCAGACAATCCTGTGTTGTTGGTGTTGTCTGTACAAAAACGCTCAGAAGCTTGTCTTCCATGACTCGATACACCTTCCGTTGCAGAGTTCACGTCTCCACGCCCAACTCTGCCCCCCGGTGTCAAACTCACATTAGAAATAAATGTTCTGGTCGAGTCGGAAGGTCGTATACCTTCTGAAATGTCAATATGCTTACTTTTTTGTTCAGCAAAATAGTCCTTGATGGTTCCGACTATTAATTTTTGTAAATCCAGTTTGGAGAGACCCAGTCTCTCCCTCCTGTTGTCAGAGTCGTCCTCGATGGAGTAAGTAGACAAATTAAGCAACACTTCCTGTGTTGCACTCTCCGCTGCCATCAGTTTAGCCCGAAACTTCGATAAAGCAAAAACACAAAACTGTACCACTCAAACGGATACAAAACTGGAAAAACTTTGAAGTGTCAGAGCTTGAAAAAGATGCAGCCGACAATATTGTTTAGCGCTTTCAATCACTTTAATTTACGTGACCTTCCTCAGAAATGACATTTAAAATCAATCACTTCCTTTTATATTCTTATACAGGAAATTACATCATTATGAAACATTGAATTACTTATAAATGTCTTAAAAAATTCATATAAAACATGTATTTATCATGTGTATTATGTAATATAAACTGATGCTTCCAACTTCTTATTATTACCTATAGGTTAGAAAACATTTTAAATTTATGGTGTCATTTAATCCTGGGTGTGTGTCAGCTCCCAGGTATAGCTGCCAATATGCCTCTTTGCATTCTAATATGTTGTTTAAATCCCCTGTAAAACTAACATTGTCTACCCTATCCATTACAAAAAATTCATATTTTTTGAAATCCTTACACATGATGGAATGTCTAAACAAGGCGTTAGATTTGTCCTTTTTCTTTATGGCCAAATTATGTTCGTAAATACGCCTTTTCAAATTTCTTTTGGTCTTCCCAATGTAATATACCTTACATGTCACACAGGTTGCTGCATAAACAATCAGCTCACTGTTACAATTGTAGTAGTTTTTAGCCCAAAAAATCTCCTTGTGTTTTCCTAAAGTGATGAATGAAGTGTTGCTTATATACCTACACTGCCTACAGTTATTACAACTATATGTTCCTTTCTTTATTGTACAAGCTCTAGACTGTTTGGATGTCAACATCTTCTTGTTCTAGACTCGTCCATAGGTACAGGGTAGGCCATCGTCCCAGGCCCAGCCATAATACTACACCATAGTTAGGATGACTTTGCCAACCTTCTGTGCTTCAGATGAAATACCCATGATATTGCTGTATCTCCGTCAAGCAGTGATAATGATGTAATCCCTGGCCTATACCTGCAATCCTCCATCCAATGGACAACATAGCTGTGAACAAGGCTAGGAAGGATGTCTGTCTCACATGTACTGTGATGTAGATCCACAGCATAATGATTGTCTGGGTGATATATGTGTCACCCAAACACATCCCATGAATGACCGTGACAAGGTAAATGTCACCTGCCCTAGTGATTCTGAGGGATGCGGATACAGTAGGTGAAGCATACACATGACATATGGGTTGACATGGCCTTGTATGTCAGGCACAGGTCAACAACAAACAGCAGGTATGTGACGTGATGTGGCAGGAGCCTACATGTGGGGCAGCATTACACAAAATGGTGTCATCCTGCATCTGTACAACGATCAACCTATGTGGGCTTCCCAGCTGCTGTAGGTGTATGGTCAGATACAGTCTGAATGGGGCAATGTAGTAGATCATAGGTGTAACACGTAATGGGTACAAGGGAACAATGACCTAGCCTGATGTAGATGTGAATCCCTGCACCAACAGGTGGGCAATGTAGAAGACCCACACAACCACGATAGCAACGTGTGTGTGGAATGAATGGTGACCATCCAACACTGTCCCCTGATTCCTGGTAATCACCCCTGTGCTGAGTGGACAGCCACCTATATGCTGGACAGGGGTGACCTAGTACTTCTCCACAGGTATGATGTTGCATGACGTTGCATTTAGCTGTGGGACATGTCCCTGACAGCAGATATGCATATCTGGGAGGCGCCTTCGAAGGATATCTGTGTCAGATGTCTGTCCCACTATGGCACCTGTTTTGCAGTCATCTACAAACACTGTTGCCCATAGCACCCCTGTGTGTGCCTGTACCGTGACGATGTAGGTGTATGACAGGAGTGCACACATGGAAGGGCCCCATGGGACACCACTTCTGACAGGCAGTAGGTCTGATATGCTGCCAGCAACTATGACCGTGTGGGTTGTGTCACATAGACAGTTTACAACACATTCTGTGATGTGCGTGTTCACATCCCAACCAATGGGTTTATCAACGATACCTGAGGGGGGTAATGTGATGAAGGGCTTGGCCAGGTCGAGGTAGGCTGTATGGACTGCAACACCCCCATCAGTGGCCTCGGTGACTGTCCTGAAAATGTCAACCATGCTTTAAAGGCATGAACCGCCCCTGAACAAGACAAACCGTGTGTGAGGCAAAGTAAGTATGTCCCCTATGCAGTCATGTACGAGCCACAGTATGATCCCTCCCCATGTCTTTGCAGATAGGTCTCCTCAGGGTAATGGGACAGTAATAACCAGCCTCAGTGGAGGTATTGGCCTTCTGACGTGGGACTACAGTTGCCATGTGACACAACCTGGGTACCCTACCTGAGGTGAGGCTACAAAGAAATAGCTGTCCTAACTGTGGGTCCAATTCATAACCGAGATAGTGGAGTACACAGCGGGGTCACCAGCTGGTCTCATCGATGCTATGTCCACTACCCTGGAGAGAGCATGTCCCACCTGTGTGTCACAGAACATTTGGTGACCACAAACCTGTGGTACACACATCACCTCATGTGTGGGGGAGGGTGTGGAGATGTCCTCACTGGACTTGTCAGCCTGTATGTTGGCAATGTGTGTATGTTGAGTAAACCCCACCTCTATGTGAACCCAGTCAGAGCATATGTGGGACTGAGCTCCCAGGTGTCCAGCATAGCAACTGAAGGTGGTATGATTGTTAGCCAGGTCCATGTAGGTATATCTGTGGAATGTGCCCTGGACTATTTCATGACAGTGTGTAAGTCTACACATATGATGACCAAGGGTGTCACACCTCACAAGGTGTCTTCTCCACCTTGTAGTAGCCACCTCCTTGTGTTGTACATTTTGTGTATGGCTGGGGTACACCACACTGGATGCTTGGCATTGGTACAGTGAACCACAGTTGGGTAAGTGAATGACTGGCTCATGCAGTCCTGTAGGTACTGGTAGATGGCAAATGTGATTGATGCAGTGGCTGCCGTGCCATCGACCACTGGCTCAGGGTCCTTAAAGGAGACCACAGTACTGCGCAGTATTGTGTAGTCTGCCTGTGAGCAAGCAATGTGTATGGTAACTGGCAACACTCACAGCAACGGATGCCAAAAGCAGAAGCCAATGTCCAAATAACATAGATCAACTTCTGCATGACAATATGTGTTATCATACATGTATTGACATGTGTCTGCCAATTACAATTGGAAATGGCCGGTAAGACTGGCCTAAAGTTCCCATGATGTACACAGTGTGGGGGTGTTGTTCTGATAATAAAGTGGCAATACCTCCCAATCGTGACCTCTGGGTATGGTATGAAAGTGGTTGTTAACCTGCAACATTGGATGTATAGCATTGGTTTCTGGTGTCGGAAGACATGGTTCCTGTAGCACAACACAGTATGGGTAGTCAAGCACACATACACGATTGCTGAACACACAGCATCAGTGAAACCCACTGCTCACAAGGACACAGTCCGACAAGCTCTACACTTTACAAATGCACAGTGGTGTCCATTGTAGGACCCAAAAATTTGTCTAAAGACAGCTCTTCCGCCTTATTTAATCAACTAACGGAACTCATTGTAGTCACAGGTACACATATGCACCGCAAGCGTGTTTAATGTTGCTGATAGCTGTCCATGTCATGCAGCACAGATGCACAGGAATACCCAGGGTACCGGGTCCATAGAACTGCGTCCACATCACAGTCCCGCACACATGACGGATGTGTAATGGGTACTGTCAATTGTTGCAGTCAAGGGATTCTGGGTATGTAGACTCTGTGCTCGGTGTTGTTTCGCAGGCAATCCTTTCTCCCACCCCGTGGGAGGGATGTGCGTATCACCTGCCTTACTCTCCGCTAATAATGCAAACCATACTCCGGAGAATGCTAAATGTAGGTGTGGAATGTGTACAGCCCTATACTAGTGTCCAGTAGGCAATTGTCATGGATGGACACCCGTATGGGCAGGATGGCACCCACAACTGCAAACCCGGGGAAATGACATAGCCGCGGGAAGGCATAACACAGGAAATACACATAGGGACTACAGTTGACATTCCACATACAAAGCCGGACTGTCGTGCCAACACCGGCGTACACAGCACTCAATCTGCCAGCAACAGACTGAGGAGCACCCGCTACCGTACAGCGGAACAGATGTGCGACCTGTGGAACACATACTAATGGCACACACACAACGTCACGTAGGATATGTAAACTATGGCATTCCCACCTATGAAGACAACATGGTTAAATGAATGCATAGGTAAGCAACATGTTCCGGTGGTGTTATATTGGTAATATAGTGACGGATATGTCCCATTGGGATGTCTGAGGTGTATATGAAGCAGTTGCTAACCAGCATCTTTGGATGTATGTAATTTGTTCACAGTACTAAATCAGCTGGTTATGTAGCACCATGTGGAATGGGTAGTCAAACAGACATCCGCGATTGGGGAACATACACCAGCAGTGAAAAGCACTGGGCAGGTGGACACAGTCCAGCAACATCTAACTTGACATATGCACATCGGTGTCCATTGTAGGACCCAAAAATTCTGTTCAGAGAATGCCTGCTAGCTTCCTGCATTACTCACGTGACCTCATTGTCGTCACCACATCACAGGTACACATATGCACGCAAGCGTGTTCAATGTTGATGATAGCTGTCCATGAACTGCAGCACACATGCACAGAAATACCCAGGGTATCGGGTCCATTCAGCTGCGTCCACATCACAGTCCAGCACACATGAAGGATGTGTAATGGGTACTGTGCACTGTTGCAGTCAAGGGAGTCTGGGTATGTAGAATCTGGCCTCGGTGTTGTTTCGCAGGCAATCCTTTGTCCCGCCCCGTGGGAGGGACGTGTGCATAGCACATGCGTCACTCTCCGCTATTAATGCACACCATACTCCGGGGAATGCAAAATGCAGGTGTGAAATGTGTACAGCCCTATACCAGTGTATAGTAGGCAATTCACATGGATGGACAAGCGTATGACTAAGATGGCACCCATAACTGCAAACCCGGTGGAATTACACTGCCGTAGTAAGGCATTACACAAGTCATACACATAGGGACTACAGTTGACATTCCCCAGACAACAAACACAGACAACCGGCTGATGAAGTCTAAAGCAAAGACGAGGTACTGTAGGGACCGTCAGTGACCAACCAGAGCACACCAAGAATTAAAGGCAGTCACCATAGTCTATTGGAGCCCACGTCGTCTGCTTCATAAGCAGACTTATTCAGACTACATACAATGCAGTCCAACCTACTACATTTACAAGCATTAATTGGTCAGTACATTACATGTGCTAGGTACTAATTACATGCCTTAAAGGCAGACAAGCGAACAAACCTTACTTGGGTTACAGATCCCACACAGTGAGGACATCAGACATTGCTTCGAAAGGTACAGTCTTCATCGGAAAATATAAATATATGTACATATATGAAACATGAACCAACATAAAATGTTTTCCAAATGTCTGACTGTGTAAGATACATATATATGTCCTACGGATTGTGCCAATATATTAACAGAACTGCAGACACCTAGTAATATAAATGAACCATAATATATACACATAAACCGTATGATTATGACTACTGTAAAATAGACCAACGAAATGTAAACATTCACAATGTGCTAATGTAAATATTCAGTTAGAAGGTTACTTAAATAAATCAACTCAGTCATCCATGTGTAAATACTAACACAAGGCCAGCGAGGTGCTTGCCCTCACATGTACTGGGATGTTGTTCCACAGCATAGTGAGTGTCTGGGTGATGAATCCGTCCCAACAACACGTTCGATTAATGACAGTGTCAAGGTGTACGTCAGCTGCCCTTGTGGTTCTGAGGGATCTAACTTATTTACGTGAAGCATAGTCATCAGATCTGGGTCCGACTTAGCCGTGTATGCCAGGCACGGGTCACCTCTGGGCAAGTGGTATGCAACTGTATACAGCTGGAATTCTTTCAGTCGGTCAGTATAACACATATACCTGAGACCCTGCATCTGTTTGTCGAAGAACTGTTGGTGCCTTTCCAGCTGCTGCAGGTGTTGGGTCAGATACATTCTGAATGGGGCATTGTACCCAATCATAGGTCTATTGAGCAATGAGTACAAGGGGACAATGACCTCCCCTGATCTAGATGTGAATCCCTTCATGATGATGTGGGCAATGTGGAAGGTCTACCTAACTATGTTAGCAACATGTGTGTCTACCGAACGGTTAACAACAACACATGTCCCCAAATCACTGGTAACCCCCTCTGTGCTCAGTGGATTGCCACCTATATGGTAGCTCGGGGTAACCTTGTTCTTCCCGAAGGGTATGCCTATGCATTTCCTGGCATTTAGCTGTAGGACATGTCTCTGGTACCACTTATCCACATCTGTGAGGCACTCCTGAAGGATATCTGTGTCAGATGTGTGTCTGACTTTGGCACCTGGTTTGCAGTCATCTGCAAACATTGTCACCCATAACCCCCCTGTGTATGCGTGTACATTGGAAACGTAGATGATGGAAATAGTGGACCCAGGACTGAGCCCCATGGGACACCACCTGTGACTGGCTGTGAGTATGACATGGCACCAGCAACTATGGCCATGTGTGTTCTGTGACTTAGCCCGTTTGCAACCCATATGGCGATGTATGGATTTACATTCAAGATGACGGGTTTATCAATTATACCCGAGGGGGGTATTGTGTCGAAGGCCTCTGCCGGGTTGAGGTAGGCTGTATGGACTGCTTTACCCTCAGCAATGGCCTTGGTGACTGATTCTACAAAGTGAAACACGTGTAAAGGGCATGATCTGACTCTGACCAAGCTAAACTGGGTTGTATCCAAAGTATGCGGTCCCCTATGTCTTTATCTATGTGTCCCATTATGATCCATCTCCATGGCTTTGCAGATAAGGCTTGTCAAACTAATGGTATGGTAATAACCAGGGTCAGTGGAGGCACCATCTATGTGGAGTGTGACTACAGTCGCCCTGTGCTACTACTCAGGTACGTATCCTGAGGTGAGGCTAAGATTAAACAGCTGTCCTAAGTGTGAGTTAGAGTTCCTGGAGTACACAGCTGGGACACCATGCATGGATGCTGTGTTGACTGCCTTGGGGCTGGATGTGGGTAATGCTGGACATACCCACGGCAGACGTGGCACGTTCCCGAGTCCGATGCCCAAGGGACCACACACATAGCCGGCCTTAGGCATAGGCCAAGTAGGTAGCCGTCTAGGGTGTTGCTCTACTCGGGGCACCTTTCCAGACTCTATTTGGTGTAGGTAGACCAGGAGGGGGGTAGCGGGTGATGTATCGGTGGCAACTTCTGCCTAGGTCACCACTTACCCTAAGGCCACTCTTCCCGTGGGTAATACAGCAGTACCCACACCCAGGCGGGTCATTGCTAGGGTCATTGCTAGTATGGCACATCATCTATGTAAGGAAACCATATATCCCCAGACATAATGGCACAGCATAATGCCTGTTCGCCGGCCAAAGGCAGACATACGTCACCCGCGGCGGTGCGGACGTACTGCGCGTGATGTCCGTTAACAATGCCGACATTGTCTCGCTTTGTGAAACAAACTCCACAGAGACATTCAATAATAGACAGCGACGGACAACCCGATGTCCTCGTGTCTGAGCTGTTCAACCTGTTACGCCATGTTAAATGTGTGTAGCACAGCGGAACCGGGCCAAACAAAGCAACGGACATGTCTGTGGCTCAGTGAAAGTCGTCACGCAATGTTAAACCCTTGTAATATTGCGACACAGGCCATACATATGGAGGGTTAGTAATGGAAATTGGTTATTTCGAGCAGACCGTGTGCAATTAGTATAACGACATCTACAACGGGTACACCGGCCAATCGGCGCACACGGTTACGAATAATTGGGGGGGGGCGTGACATGGTACCATGGACACGGACAAAACGTGCCCATGTGACTCATCTAACATTCGTACAGGGTCAGGGCAGTCCCGTACAGTGGGCGGCCAAGACCAAACCCAAAGCACCACAGCAACACCCTGACAATCGAAGGCCTGTATGCGTATGGGATATAAGCAGCTGTCATCTGAACAGCCCTGCGGTGACGACATATGCATCCTGGGCCATGGCGAGGGAATTAGGAATGTTCAACATGCAGTACCGCACCTTTCCCAGCAGGAGAATGGATGCCTGTGACGTGCGTGTGTGCGGGGGGGGGGATATGTAAATGTACATGGGTACCATGGGTATGCATATTAATGACAACGAACAGCTAACGTGCACTGGTCACAGTAACCGTCAAACGTGAATGCAGTCACGTTTGAATTACGACTATTTTTATTTATTTTATTTTTATTTTATTTTATTTTACATTTGTTGACCGGGCTAGTCTAGCTGGATATATGTCCATTTTCAGTAGAGGCCCGGGGAGAAAAGCTCCACACATAACATGATAATGACAGACAGACATATTATTAATAAAGACATACAATAAAAATAGAAATATAAATCAATTTTGTTAATAAAATCAACATACATTAAGGAACACAAACAGTTTAATATCATACATAATGTTTGGTCAATTTCAAAGCATTTTATCTAGTACATAAAGGTTATGCAATAAGGCATTTGCCATATGGATAACAGTTGAAGCTCAGAAGGATACAGTAGTAAAAGGGGAATGTAAGATGAATAAAAGGGAAGAGGCAGGGGTTAGGAAAAGAGAGAGGAAAAGAGGGAAGACTATAGAACATATAGATGTGCACGTGTACGTAAAGCGTCCATGCTGCAAAGACTGTTACATATATAAAGCTGTAAGTGCTTTCTGCACACGTCCGTCAACTGGATCAGACATATGTTACCGGAATAGTCACAAGTAACGCAAAACACGTAGCCACACAGACACTGTAAACATATATAAACGGACTACAGATATGCATGTGCGCGTGCGCGTAACCCACAATCCGGACATGCGAGTGTGCGTGTGCGTGTGTGATCCAGTGGAACCAGGGAAGGTTACGGATGTCTCCTCCACACGTTTACATTCATAATTGTCAAATATATGCTTAAATAGTACTTATTAATTCCATGCTTTGTTATCGTAATGCTACTATTATACACATTGATATACAATAACCTGATCAACACACTACATTCTAAGGTGCACTCACAACAATTATCAACTATGTGTCCGGATACTGATTGTATTTACCAATATTGTATATATATTAACACATTGTTGCCGTATTATTGTTTCCATGAAGTAAGGCATGCAACACTGATATGTATATGTCACGTTATAATCAAGACTTGGAGCACTGTCCACCTAACTATGAGCTGGTTTATTGATTATTTCGCTTTAAACCGACTCTGAAGGAAGTGTATAAGGGACGGCTATGTCATGCATTCCGTACTCCGACGATGACCCATGTTAGTAGGTGAGAGAGCTCAGTATCCTTTCACTGTGGAGTCTATCGTATTTGACAGTGTCTGTTTTTGCCGATATATGTTCCATAATGTCGTTTATGAAGATGGGCAGGACGCAAGGTTTGCTGTATTTCCGCATACTGGCACGTGGATATAGATAGGCCATGTCATACAAACGATGGGTAGTCAAGCAGACATCCACGACTGGGGAACATACAGCGGCAGTCAATACCACTGGCCAGATGGGGACAGTCAAACACGTTCTACACTTTACAAATGCACATCGGTGTCCATTGTAGGACTCCAAAAATTAAGGCGTTAAGACCTTTATCCATCGAGATCAGCCAATCAGAGTACAAACCGTGACTACGGCACAGCTAGACATATGCACCACCAGCGTGTTTAAGGTTGATGATACCTGCCCATGACATGCAGGACATATGAACAGAGGTCCCCAGACTGCCGTGTCCATACATGTGCGTCCATATCCCAGTTCCGCACACATGAAGCATGTGTCATGCGTACCGTGGGGGGTTGCAGCCATGGTATCCTGGGTATGCAAAATGGGGCTTGGTGTTGTTTGGCAGATAATGCGTTGTCCCGCCCCGTGGGAGGGCTGCGGGTACAGGACGTGCCTTCCTCCCCAGTCAGAGTCCAAAGCATGGAGAGGCTAAGACTAGAGGCATGTGTCAAATGTGCTCAGCCCTACATCAGTGTCCAGTAGGCATTTCCCAAGGATGGACAAGCGTCACGGACAAGATGGCACCCATAATAGCAAACCTGGTGGAATCACACAGCCGTAGTAGGGCATGACACAAGACATTAAGATGGAAACAACAGTAGATACACCCTGTAGACATCCATCCTGCCGTGCGAATCCCAGCGTACACAGCAGCGAAGGTGCTATCAAGTATGTGGGGATCACCCGCTTCCACTCTGCGGAACATACCTGCGACCTGTGGAACACATATTAATGGCACACCAACAACGTCAACTAGGAAGGTCATACTATCGCTAAAATATGGCGTTCACACACATAAACGACATACTGTCATTAATAAATAGGTTCTACATGTACCGGCTGTGTTATACTGACAATACAGTGGCGGATAGTTCACAATGGTACCTGTGAGGATTATCTAAAGCAGTTGCCAACCTGCAGGACTACAGTAACACCCTATGGGTAAATTGTGGAAGGACACGGGTTACGTAGCACTACATAATATGGGTAGGCGGACAGACATCCGGGAATGGGGAACATACGGTGGCAGTCAAACCCACTGGCCGAATGGACACAGTCCAACATGTTCTAAACTTTACATATGCACATCGGTGTCCATTGCAGGACCCAAAAATTACTCCTTAGGTAAGTGTAGGCAACATAGTGTGAACCGGAAGAGGTGACAGCCGTGACTACGGCACAGGTAGATATATGCACCACAAGCGTCTTCAAGGGTGATGACAGCCGTCCATGAAATGCAGGACATATGAATAGGACTCCCCAGGCTGCTGCGTCCATACACGTACGTTCACATCCCATTTCCGCACATGAAGGGTGTGCAAGGGTACTGTCGAGGGTTCCAGACATGGGATCGTGGGTATGGAAATATGGGCGGCGGTGTGGATTGGCAGATGATTTGTCGACCGGCCCCGTGTGCGGGGCCATGGCATATCGTTACTCCGCAATACTAATACCGATCATCCACGGAAATGGAGAATGCAGCTGTGAAATGTTGACAGCCCGATACTAGTGTCCAGTAGGCAGTTCCATGGATGGACAAGCGTGCGGCCAAGATGGCACCCATAGCTGCAAACCTGGGGAATCCACAGCTGTTGCAAGGCATAACCCAGGGAATACAGATACGGTCTACAGTACACACTCCCCATTCAAAGCAAGACCGCTGGGCAGATACCGGCGTACACAACACTCAATGTGCCAGCACATCTATGGGGATCACACGCTTCCATACAGTGGAACAGATGGGTCACCTGTGTAAAGATACCAATGGCACAATCTCCACGTCTGCTGGGAATGACATAGGATGGTCAAACTATGGCGTTGACACCAAAGAAAGACATCCTTCGGTGAATTAATAGGATTGATGTCAATACACCATGGCAAACACCCAATGAACAGGGAAGACTTGCTGGCACCCTATGGCCACAAACCATGTCACACATAGGTAGATGGAACAGTCAACATAAACATTTCGTCCACGACAGGTCGCATATGGTATCCAAAGGTACTTCATAGACATGTATGCGCTATCACCCGTTGGCCTCGTGAGACTTACACATAACATGGAAGTATCCAGGCTTTAAATATCCACCCTTACACTTCCATTTGTCACTTTCTATGCGAGCAATGGAGATGTAGCCACAGCATAGAAAGCAGAGGCGATACTGCTAACGAAACACACACATGTCAACATCACAGAAAGCATACTATGAACACACTTATTACATGATATTGTACTATGAAACACAAACAAACCAGCAACCTGCAGCAAGAATAGTCCCGTAGTTCGACACAACACAAGTCTTCGTAACATTTAAACAGTTCATTAAAACATGCAGCGTTTCCCTTGTCTCCACAGCGTGTGCAGGAAAAATGCTATGTCTAAGAATGTTAACAATCAACAATGTGAGTCTTAACATGATTTTAAATATCACATTGTTGATTGTGAACACTGTAACAATTTGCTCATTCAGTTGTATTTTCGAAAGCAACGGAAACACACACACACACGGAAGGGACGGAGATGAACCTCGCCTATTTACATGAACTCAGTACAGTATGAAGCATTTACACAACGCTACCGAGTTAACTGGCGTGGCGCTGTCAGAGGCATACATGTAGGCTGCTGGCGCCACCCGCAAGACAATATTTGGAAATAGCCAAGGCATGTGTTGCGGGCGTCTAAAAGCATAATCAGTCGCAGAGGCAGCTGGAAACACACACACACAGAGACACACACACACACGGAAGGGACGGGGGCGAACCTCGCCTATCTACATGAACACACTACTGTATGAAGCATTTACAGAGCAGCTACCGAGTTTACTAAACAGGCGCTGTCACAGGCATACTTGTAGGCTGCTGGCGTCACCCGCAAGACAATAGTTGGCAATAGCCAAGGCATGTGTTGCGGGCGTCTAAAAGCATAATCAGTCGCAGAGGCAGCTGGAAACACACACACACAGAGACACACACACACACGGAAGGGACGGGGGACGAACCTCGCCTATCTACATGAACACACTACTGTATGAAGCATTTACAGAGCAGCTACTGAGTTTACTAAACAGGCGCTGTCACAGGCATACTTGTAGGCTGCTGGCGTCACCCGCAAGACAATAGTTGGCAATAGCCATGGCCTGTGTTGCGGAGCGTCTAAAAGCATAATCAGTCGCAGAGGCAGCTGGAAACACACACACACAGAGACACACACACACACGGAAGGGACGGGGGATGAACCTGCGACTATCTACATGAACACACTACTGTATGAAGCATTTACAGAACGCGCTACCGAGTTTACTAAACTGGGCGCTGTCACAGGCATACTTGTAGGCTGCTGGCGTCACCCGCAAGACAATATTTGGCAATAGCCAACGCATGTGTTGCACAGGGTGTCTAAAATCATAATCAGTCGCAGAGGCAGCTGGAAACACACACACACAGAGACACACACACACACGGAAGGGACGGGGGACGAACCTACGACTATCTACATGAACACACTACTGTATGAAGCATTTACAGAGCAGCTACCGAGTTTACTAAACAGGCGCTGTCACAGGCATACTTGTATGCTGCTGGCGTCACCCGCAAGACAATAGTTGGAAATAGCGAGGCATGTGTTGCGGAGCGTCTAAAAGCATAATCAGTCGCAGAGGCAGCTGGAAACACACACACACACAGAGACACACACACACACACACACACACACACACACACACACACACGGAAGGGACGGGGGACGAACCTACGCCTATCTACATGAACACACTACAGTATGAAGCATTTACAGAGCAGCTACCGAGTTTACTGAGCAGAGCGCTGTCAGGAGGCATACCCCTACGTGAGTGGTATAATTTGCAGAGGCAATGCGCCCGATCGGGAGTTCGGACAGAGTGCGCAGTCACGCAGTCTGTTACCATCCCAAGGTCGCCGTACACTAACACGTTAGTGCTGCAGTCGGGAATAACAAGTAACTACTGATCAGTACATCACTGCATACTGGGCATGCTCAGACACTTAGACTCGGCACAGGGCAGACATGCATACACATGTTGCGACAGCATGGGTGGCGGAATGTGGACCGTCGTGTGTGTCCAGCCACACAACAGGAACCTGGCCATGCCACAGACGTGGCCGTTGCGTAGGGGATACAGGCATGCACCGGGGTATAACTGCAGACGGGCGCGGTGTGCACTGTGCTGTGTGTCTATCTACACAGCTGCCTACTGGGCATGCTCAGACACTTAGAGTCGGCACAGATCAGACATGCATACACATGGTGCGACGGCATGGGTGGCGGAATGCGGACCGTCCTGTGTGTCCGGCCACACAACAGCAACCCGGCCATGCCACAGGCGTGGCCGTTGCTGCGGGGAATATCTAGGTGCAATTAACCATGTGTAGGACTGGCCTACAGTTTGTTGCATGCTACAGACAACCCTCCCAAACACAGGATACCTTCACAGATGTCCTGAGGACACTGGTGAGTGGGCATGCTCTCACAACAGCACCGTATTGGGTGACATGAACCACCCATACATAGCCTGGGAACATTACCCATGGCACAACACAGTACGCCAGCAGTCCCAGGTGTTCACACACCTGGCCACTGTTAAACAGCCATGCACCATACATACTAGGGGGGGATGTCTGACAGTTCTGCCCATCACACATGGTGAGGATATGCCCCACACAGGATGTACAGCCCTCAATGGTGATGCAAGACCGTATAGTGGATCCACTGGTCATCCACTCACTGTAACCAACACCAGCATGGGGGACCTCAGTGATGACCTCTCCACAGAAAACCACACACATCATACGACCGGTGTGGTACCCTACAAGTCCTCCATGCCAGTGTTGAACAGAGGCCAGACCTGCAATCGCCTAACGAATGCCTTCCCCGACCACCCACATGCATGTCTGCAACAGGCAAACATGATGACATCAGGCCCTTGTCCACCACAGGTAGGCACATGGTGTGGTGGACTGCAGCCACTGACTACCTGTACATCAACAGTTGGAGCTACTACATGGCAGAGCAATGACAGTACCACGGAAACCATCACCCATTCATACCGGCGTCACCATACGGCCCCACATACCATCATCCAGGTCCGCTTGTGGGAGTGGTACTGCAGAGGGCACATGAGACAACCACAGGGCCTTCCTAACTGTGGTAAGGACATGGTTGGGGGCACACAGACTTGCCTGGAAATGGTCCAGAATGGTACAACAGTCACTGCACCCACAGACATTGTCTGCAAACCACAGGACATGTTCCATGCATACATGCCCAACAGGGAACATATCCATCCCACCAGAGTGTATCCTCCCAAACATGTCATATGGCCTGGAGTGATCCCATATCTCTATGGCGGTTGACACGTCAGCAATGGGCACCGATGGTGTCCCTGGCTGTGTGCTATCCATCCTCATTGAGGCCCTCGGCCCACACATGCGTCCACTGTGTCATGTTAGCCTTACTATGGGCTATGTCCCCAATGGATGCCATATGGCATCTGTGGTCCCACTATGCCAGGGTAGTGCTCCTATGGACTGTCAACAGCCACACCCTCTCCACCTGGCACGTGTTGTCCGCAAAGCTGTGTGGAGGTCCATACAGGTGGCCATGGTTACAGATAGCGGTGTACAGCCAATGCGGAACATACCCACAACTACATAGTCAAGGGCAGATCCTGCCTCCCGAACCTGCTCGTCCAGTCTGGAGTGGTCACCAAGGCCATTGATGGGGATACGTGGGTTTGCACACAGTACCATGACCTGGTGGGAGCGTTCAGAGCACACTACACATGGGACCCATAGAAGGCTCGCCAGCATACATGTGGGGACATATGTCACCCGATGCTTCTCAGACAGGTTGGAGGTCACACCACACAGGGTTGGTGCTCAAGGTGCCTTGTCACACTCATATCTGGACCCAGTGGAGGCCCACAGGGCTCACTCCTGTGCCCCCTGCCATATGGCATCCGACCTTTCAATGTGCATGCAATCATAGGGGGATTGTAGCAGACAAGGTATGCAGATGACTACGCACCGGCCAACATACCCAACACCCCATGTTACACGGACATCCACCTAGGGCGTCATAGACAAGGATGACTGGTGCCAGAGCCATGGCCTGCTACTAAATGCCAGAGAAGGTGCAGCCCTACCCAGTGTGAAGGACATGTTCGTCCCAATGTCACATGTGGGTGATGCGCCATTAAAGATGGTGGGCGTGTTCAGGAAATGGCTACCACACCTGTCGGCAACCTCTGTCAACACACACAATGGCAATGTGGGTGTGAAGACATTCCATTGTGGCCTCCTGGTCTGGATGGAATGGCAACCACATCAGGGGTGTTCATTGTACCCCTGTACACATCACACACCAGAGCAATGACTGCATACAATGGCACATGTGGCCTGTAGCTAACCTGGCGCCTGCAGCACTCGGAAGGACCGCAAGCGTTCCACAAGGCGGGATAATGGTGCTAGGACATGTGTCACAAGCTGCACGGCCAAGGGGACACCGGCTGTGGATCTTCACAGCACAGCTGCTCCGTGGTGATCTGTGCCTGACATACACGGCCATGTCTGACCTGGGTGACATGGGCACATTCCACCTCCCAGGCTCCATGCAAACACGGGCACAGAAGCGACTGTCAGACACCTCAACACAAAGATGAGTGGGGCGTGCTGGGGGAACAGGGTTAACGGCCAGACACCCCTACAACACGGGGAGGAGTGCCAGGCCATGTGAAGGAAAGGCCCTGACTGCCTTTGTCCAGGACTGCTAATGACATGTGGATGTGTGATGATAGTTATGCGCCAGCCAACCTCTGTGTGTCACTGCTAGACCAGGGACTGGGGACTGATGGATATGGCATCCCCATCCTGAGGGGTGTTAGGCGCCACACACAGTCATGCTAGGTCCACACATGTCGTAGGGCACATATCCTGTTACGTTCATGTGCGCCTATGTACCTATGTAGGGGTCCATGGCGGATGCGGGTAACTGTGCTATGCTGATGTTGCCAGACATGCCTGTGGGTACCCCACGACTACATGTGGGGAACTAATTACAGTGCTCCCAGTAGGCACGTGCAAGTACACCATCAGTATCATACGGGTTAACTGCACCGACATGGTGCTACACATGTAACCACCACACATACTGTGTACACATATCAATGAATGCTGCACCTGTCCTGCATGGTATGTCTGCTGCATGATGTCCGTGCACAACCCACATCACATACATACCTGTCACCAGCCATACACACACACCACAACATACACATCACGTATGTCACGGACACAGGTATCACATACACCTCTCACTATCGTGTCCACCCTGTGCATCAGAATATGTTAGCTTAACCGTGCAGTGATGGTGTAGCTCACAGTTATGCGGCAGAGACTTCATCATATGCACAGGGTGATATGTGTGCCACAGGCATGGGCTGTACCAATGGATGACATCATGTGTGTGTGTAAGGGCCAGTGCATTGAGTGGGCATGACTATGTAGATTGCATGTGGGTGTGGTGGAGCCCTACAGTTGTGTCTGCTGTGTGTGGGTGTGTGTACACAGTTCAGTCATCTGTGATGCCTACGGGGTATGCTTGGCACACCCTGAGTGTACAGGGCAGGTGTTACGGCTCCCTGTGTCTGCCGGCGACCTGACCAGCGCCTGCCTGGGGTCGCCGGGCACGACCGGGTGGAGGTGCGGACTGTCCACTCTCCGATGTCACATGTCCGCTGGAAACGTGCCCACGGCGGGGCCGTCCAGGGCCACGTCCACGTGGCCTGCTCTGTCCTGGTGTGGATGGTGTAGTAGCAGCTGCACTGCTGCTGCTACCAGCACTGTCTGGGTGGGCATGGGAGGTGGCACGCACACGCTGACCTGCAGCAGGTGGTGTTGCTGGCACACGTGCCCTATGCCTCACCTAACTGGTGTTCCTGCACGGACTGCGCACGCTCAAGGATGGCCATGCCTCGGTCGAGGATACCAGCCATGTCACCCAATCTCCTATCCAGAACATCGGCAAGATGCTGTTGTGCATTCGCCAATGCCTGGATGTTGTCATTCAGGTGCGGATTGCGGACCTCTGCAGCCTCTGCCCTTCCTGGTTCTGCCGTTCGGCACGCGTGCCTGCGCCGCCATTACAGTCTGGAACATGCGTCTGGTTATACCAGCTGCTGCACCTGTACGGCAGGTGTATGTCTAGCGGTGCTCCCCTACGAGCAGCACCTGCCACATGCCTGCGTGGCACTGCACCAGTCCTTACACTGGCAACATCGTGTGTACCCACACCTTCTGCAGCCACCACACATTCCTGCTCGGGGACAACAGGCGCTGACTGACCGTCATCTATGGTCAGCGGTGTTGGGGTATGTGTCGGCATCTGAACCGTGTGCGGGGATGAAAGGGACGTATGTGTGATGTTCTCCACTGGCACAGTGTCTGCCTGTGACGACCCTGCCTGTGCCTCATGCACATGGTCATCACCACTAGTATCTGTGGGGACACTAGCATCAGATTGACCGCAGGAGGGGAACTCACCTACAGCACCTGTCAATACAAAGACATACCATCGGTTATAATACAGACACACACACACACACACACACACACACACACACACACACACACACACACACACACACACACACACACACACACACACACACAGACAGCATGCATGTGATAATGCAGGTGGCATGCAGCATTCACACAACACAGACCAGTGAATGCAGACCAGACATTCATAGTGGCAGTATGTACACTGCCCTGGTGGGGACAGTACAACAGGCAGGTGTCATTTAGTAGGCATGCAGTACACACATTCATGGTAGTTTGCATGCATCAGCGTGATACACCGTGTGGCCGCAGGCGAGTTGAGAGTACACATGGCTGCCGACAGTATGTAATGTACACCGCAAACATGTGCGGTATCATGTGGACATGTGGCGATGGTGACCCACCGCATGCACCACATCACAATGGCTGTCACGGTGCAGTGTTATGTGTACAGTCTACAGATACAATGTATGGGTAACAGTGATGTCTGTGCAGGTACGTTTGCTGTGAGCTGTGTGCATAGCTGTACAGTGTGTAGTGCGGGCTCTGTGCCACTGCACAGTAGCAGGACACAGCTATGTGTCTGTGCAATGCGTGACCTGGATGCATTACATTGCCATGTCTGTAAGTCAGTTCAGATGCTCAGCAGCACGTATATGGTGGACATTGGAGGCACCTGTAGTAGCTGTGGAGGCGTTCCATGTCACTGTTGTACTACATTGGATGTCCAGGGGTCCACTACAGTGATGAGCCCACTATGTGTGTACAGGGTGCAGCGGTGAGTACCCACTGTGGATGTGCTGTGTGGCAACATGCCTGTAGGTATCAACCATGGCCTTGTCTGTCTGAGTCATTGACTATTGTGTGTGGTAGACATCGTGCACACGGCCCTGTGGTGGCCCATGTGACATACAACCATAGTAGTGTGAGGTGTCACATTCTGTACGGATATGCTGACAGTGTGGATGTCTGCTATGTTGTGCATAGGTCATGTCATGGTGTGACAATGCTGCAGCCAGACATCCACGTGCATGGGACATGGCATGTGCCATGTCACAACGTGTGCACCCGATGCAGGGGCATGGGTCACATTGGTAACACCTGTGCTCTGGCCAGATCACAGCTCACTATGTGGTACTGTGTGCATACTGCACTGGCATACCAATGCATACTACACATGCAGCCATTGTGTAACACCTACACCATTGTATGCATAGCTGACTGCACGTAACACACCAATAGGTTGTGTGGTGTCATAGCACTCTACGCTAATGGGTGTATCTACTGTACATGGGTGTTGTGTGTGTCGGGTGGTGCGAGCTGTATACCGTGACTGGGGCACACACAGGTGAGCATGTCATGCTTAGACACATGGGGAATATCAATACAGCAGAACATGCCTTTGACTAGCAACAGACTTACCTGCAACAGACCCTTGTCCTTGCGACACGCCAGCCGTACCTGTAAAGGCATTGCACAAAGGTATACACATTAGCCATTACTATCTCCACAGTCAGCACTGTGCATCTCACATCATGCATGTGTGTGGTAGCATGTGCTATGCACATGTCTGCTAACACAACATAGCATACTATAGTTTGCATCTTGTGTGGCCATATACCTGGCATGTATTGCTATATCATGTGTTGTACTATGACACCCACACCCACGTCGCCTATCATACAAACATGCAACACTGACTTACCATGCGGCTCCAGGCTCATATCTCGGGAGACACCCACCTCCACGATGGACGCAAGTGTTTCTGCGTGTTCTTCCGTGGGTGTCCCCAGACTGGCCAGGAGCTCCTCCGTGGCTGTGAGTGGGGGCTGGGTTGGTGGCCCACCACCTGTCCCACGTTGTTGCCTGGCGATTGCAGCGGCACGCTGTCTTGCATGCTGGATCAGGTCTGTGCAGTGCCTGCGGATTTGTTGATAGCTGCGGTTGTTTACCCCACGCTGTTCACCCTCCTGCACATCTCCTCCCACATCTCCTGCCGTTCCTGTGCCTGCTGTGGCACATGGCTAAATAGGGCGGCGTGGTTGCCATGGAGGTATGGAATGATCACCTCCTCCTCCTGTCGGCTGAATGGTGGAAGACAGGAACGTGGCATTATCTGGAAGACATAATGATGGTGGCAGGTCACATTCACACTGCTGTGCTGGCATACTGTTGGAAATACATTGCTATGACATGTACATCTGCACAGTGATCTGTGAAGGGCATCGTGGCAGTGACACAGCCGATGTTCTGGCTTCACACCATTGAGCACTGGGTGTCACATCATATCTGTGTGCCACCCCATCACACTGTACACGCACCATGTAGATGTTAGCCTGCCATGGACATGTGTACCTGGCTGCACCTATGTCCATATCAGTTGGCATAGGTCCCCATGTGACGTCTGTGGTACTGTTCACCTGGCCGCTGTGTATATGTCAGTACACATCACGTCTGTGTCCATTGTGAGCGTCAGCAGCGGCACTGTACACATACACATGGACACCTGCACATGCATGTGTTGTGCCATGTACTTCCACACAGCACTGTACGGTGCTGGACAACTTGCCACAGCTCACCTGTGTTGCATATGTGATAGACATGGAGCAATGTGTAACCATGACACATTAGCAGGAAAGGCCATGCATAGCATGTACACACACACATTGTGCAGAGCATCACACAGCACCTGTAACATGACAGGGTGCATCGCCGCCACATTACTGCTGTGTATGGTTGATAGTGAGAGTGCCTTTTGTCCATTGCACCATGTGGGACTGTGATAGCTCATGCAGCCTTGCTGGTCAGCTCTGCATGATATGGCAGGGTATGCCACATACATGGCACTGGGTGTGATCCACCTGGGGTTGACGGTATTGGCAGGGTGGCTGTCCATTGCATATGTCATAGCTGTGTGAATATGGACATTCAACATGTTTATCACCATGGTGTGGGCACTGTCCTCGGCGAGGTATGCTGTACACTGCTTGTTGAGGGTGTGTCTGGTGCATGCAGGTATCACACATCCATGCATACACTGTAGCCCTGGCAGGTGCTATGTGCTGGGATATTGATCGACACAGTGCTGTATGTGGACACACACCACTATCCCATGCACATGGATGGCTGCCTGAACTGATGTGGGTAACACATATGTGTACATCCAGTGCCTGCTGCCACCCACATGTCTGCTGCTGCACTACACACCGCCATCCCTCCCTCTGTGAATGTGGTGTTGGGCTCAGCAGAGGTATCCATGTATGGGGACAGGGATGTTCACATAGCAGGCCCACTGATGGTATCGTCGATCTGACCATACACATATGATGCACCCCTCACACATACAACCCATTCATATTGTTGTTCACAATGGTGACACAGCTATATTGCTATGCTGGAGGCATTCACAGACATACATACACACAGGCATGCACGTCCATCTGTGTCATTGCCTGGACTATTGGTGTGGTTTGGCACCTAACGTGTTTGACTGCAGGTGGCGCAGACCTACTGTGCACATGTGTACATGGTAGGCCTGTTCTACGGTAGGCATCTGTGATGTGCTGTGCACATCTCATATCTGCACATTTGGTTGGTGTCCATCGGTCCACGGGCCAGTGGTGGGACATACAGGGATGTTGCTGAACATATATGCATGCGACCCTGTACAGCTGTGACGCTAGCCTCTCAGATGCTCATGTGTCGTGGACGTGAACACCGTACACACACATGTGGTTGTGGGCTGCCGTCCGTACCCATCTCCACCTGTGGGTTGCTATCATCCCACACACTCCTTGTACTGTATGTTCAGGCTATGCACCTATGTGGGGCTTGTGTGCATGCAATACAATACTATGTGCCTTTGCACCCATCACAGACAATGTCACACAGGTACACCGGCAGCCATACACATCGCAGCTTGTTGTCACCACGTCACATGTGGTACACACCTAACACATCTCCTGTGGGACATGGTAATTTGTATGGGCATGTCCAGTTGTCACATACCACAGCTACCCCTACATGACGGCTATGCAGGACATGTGTGTGGACATCTACTGTGACATGTACACGAGCAATGCCCCCCTACCTACATCACATGGTACTACCTGTGGAGTATGTGTGTCTGCATCCATGCTATGGCCATAGATGACAATTGTACATCAATATGTGCAACATACCTCATTGGGGTTGTCATGTGCACATGTTCCATGTGTCAATGCATTGTTTGTGTCTGTTGGGCGGTCATTGTTGTGCATGGTTTACATGGCTGACATAGCGTACTGTGTCTGATTCCAGGTACTTCATTCGGCTACCAGCATTGTACCTGGCAATACATTCCAGCCATCATGTAGCCAGCTTAGATGACAGTGGGAGGTGTTCCGCCATGTGCACATATGTCACACAGTACGAGGGTGGCTGACACACATTGTCAGGACTGGGTTCTGACTGCTGTGGCTGTGTGTACCGGTGTTGACAACCATGACTGCACCAGATGGTGTCTTCTGGATGTGTGACATTCACAACAAACACCTACATTCACATAGCAGCGCATCGTCCACGACAATGGACATTCCTGCATGAACACTGTATGCGGTATGTCTGTATGACCACTGCATATATCACTGGTGGCCACCAGCATGGCTGCCTACAACAGCAGTGTGTATCCTGTGCAAACATGGGTTACACCAGTCACAACACACCTGTGTCAGATGGCCCTGTAGTGGGTGACAGTGCAGTTCCATTCATCATGTAACAGTATACATCGTGCACCAGTATGTTGCAGACATGTGAGCGGCTGTGCTGGTCGACATATGCACACATGACACATCACCTGGTACACCGTGTCTGCCTTGCCACCTGCTATTGTGACCACCCTGTGATGACATTATACGGCCCACATGGACTTGGACATGTGATGGCTCAATGGTGAATTAACCCTCAGGTGTGTGTCTAGCCAGGTGTCCAGTAGCCAGTGGTCTGCATGCAGGGATAGTCTACATTGGCCTACTCTGTCACTGGGACTGTTGACTATGGTCATACTGTTGTTATGCAGGCATGTGCTGTTTGTCCAGTCTGATAGTCGTGTTCAACCACACTACCGTGGCACACATGCCGTGTGGACATCTGCCTAAGGTGTGCAGCCCACATGTACATCTTCACATGCTATGCTGCCTGTGCAGTGGTGTCACATGTCTGTCTCCGGCAGGGCTGTCACAGGTAGGCACAGCATGCAGTAATGTGTGACAATGCTTACACCCTCCACTGTGCTGTACACTAGCACTGCACACACAGTACAGCACACATGTCATTTATCTGCAGTGCCTGGGACCTGCCTCCATGCCCTACACGGCACACCTGCCAGTCCAGATTGTACACAGATCATACCTCCCAGGCACATACCTGGACTGCAACACACACGGGTGGGTGGTTCCCACACCACACCGTGATTTACACACATACTGTATATTCCCATGACACATTGCATCATAGGTAGTCCATGTTCAGATACCCATGTTCGTGGCCGCTCGCACATTGTGACCGCGACAGTGAATACACTGTACACCACAGGTTACATGCCGGTCGGGTTGGCATACTGTACATTGCACCTAGGACAGTTGCTACTGCTATGTATTGCCAGCAACACGCCCTTCCCTAGTATGGACTCCCATGTACCCACACATGCTTGGCCATGCAATACGCATAGCTGGGTGACACATTACTCGACACATACCATACCTACACTACCCTCAGCATGCACCAAACCTCCATGTGTCTGTGTGCTAGGCCTACACACCTCCCCCCTCTGTTTGCTGAACATCCATGCTTACCATCCCTGCTAGCCACACCCTAAACACACAACCATAGCAGCATGCATGGTACATACACACTACAGCCGGTATTACTGACATCCACTGACAGTGGTAGTTGATGGCATGGCACCCCGTACGATGGACAGTCTACGTGCCTATGCCAACACTGATCACAGTGCACTTCTGCTACATTTACACACTGGTAGGGACCATGCTATTCCACACTGAGACATGGTGGTACTGGCCTTTTCACAGGCGCCACAGTGGTATTCCTGTTCCATGCACACGTGCTGTATGGGCACATGTGCAGGCTGTTGCACGGTAGTTATGTTCACCTGTGTGTTGTGTGTCACTTGACAGTCATGGTGTGTCCTGATGGTGCATGACATACTCCACAGCTAGCTACCTACACATGACTGCCAGACATTGCAGTGTGGGCCCTCACGCAGTGTGGTGGTATGTCTCTGCTGTTTGACTACATCCACATTCAATGCAGCATACCACGGTCATGCAGGCATTGACGACACAGATGTTGCTGTCATCGTGCCTGCCAATGGGGTACCTACCAACAATACACACTCTCACTCACTACAGGGTTCCAATCCTTGGCTGGACATTGTATTAACCCTGTGGACACATACATAGTACTGCCATGCACATGTTATGTCCGGGAACACAGTCCCAATGTCACCTCAAACCGCCGTGGTTGTTGTATCCGCCAACCTGGCTGTTACATGTCTCTGCAGCAGCACTGCGTCAGTGACTGCTAGCCCATTCATGTCGTTGTGCACCCTGACCACCACACTACCACATCTATCACACTACACATGGATGGTACTGCATTGCACGTCTGGGGCTGCATCTCTACACCCATGACTGGGCCATTCAGTATGGCACTGGGCCACATCTTGACATACATGCTTCACACACTCATTGACTACCTGCATGCCTTTCCTGGCACCCTTGTTGGGCTTCTGTGCCACAGCACACCACATCCCATGCTGGCCACCTGTCATATTATTGCATGGGTGGTTGGGGTGGTACAGAGGTATCACATCAGACATGATCCACTCTTTGCCCTTCAGCACCATTCCACTTTATGCTATTGCCAGTGTACACATCCAGCATCACATCGTACCCTATGTATCGGGATGTTCGCCATGTGCCTTCTGTACAGTTCACACAGTGGTGCAGGCATATCATGCTAACTACAACAAGTCAGGGGCGTGTGACATTGCACGGTCCTCAGACATGTGGCCCCTCATGCTCAGTATTTGCATACGTACACTACCTGCTGTCACACAGTACTGTACATGCCTACATATACCACTTCTACATACCTGGCAACATTCTAGCTCATCCTACTCATGTTGCTGACACCCATACAGGTGTCAGTGTGGCAGATATATCATGTAGATATCATTGCATCAGTTACATCACACATAGTGCATACACATCACCTTTGCATACTGACAGTCATGCGGTGTGTATCACATGGATACTGTCCCTATACAGGCATATCACGTTGTACATGGTTGATGTACACACACATGGCCCACATGGTGCTGTGGTTGCCATATTACACCATGGCGTGGGTACACATGTGCAGGACCACGCATTTCTGGACCGTATGTCTGGCTGATACCTTGGGTGCCCTTGTACCAGTGCCATACACACATGTACCGCGGGCCGTGTTACAATAACACATGTGTGGTGTACCTTACACAATGGATACAACGTTACATGTCTCAGTATAGTCATGCTGTGCTCTCTACCCAGCTCAGACAGTTTACATATGCAAATGACAGTCATGTAACACATCTGTGCTCACCTGCATGCCACTAACACAGGGGTGTAATCTACTCTGCCATGGGCCATGTTCTCCGCAGTACTGATGCATGTAGTACTCCTACATGGCGTTTGCAGTGGGCAGGGTGGGAGGAGCAGTCCTGCATGTGTGCACACATGCCACATTGCTCAGCCAGGCGTCTGTGTGACATCCACAGACTGGACACACACCATGCTGTGGGACATAGGTCCTGTGCACATCCCACAGGGGCACACTGTGTCACTAGTCATGTGATAGCTTCCTTGCTGGTAGGGTGACACAGACCCATGGTACCACCACAGCGGACGTACTGTATAGACATGACAGTTGACATCCAGTTCTGCCGTTCAGTGGACACTACCATGGGGTTCGTCAGTACTGTGTACATTGCACATGTGTTTACACACGGCCCTGCTGGACATCATTGTGGCACACATTGCACCTGCTATGGAACGTTTGGACATGGTCACTTGCTGTTCCCTCCATTTCGGCTACCTATTCTGCTACTACATTGTCCCATATGTGCAGGCCATACATATCTTGTGTATGTACATAACATTAGGCCATCGCTCCATCATGCATGCTATGCCTGTGATACTGTCTATGATTTGTGAACATATCCATCATGACAGCTTTGCATTACACATAATTGACATAGTCGCCCTACTGCGTGGGATACGTGCCCGTCGTGCGCACATTCCATATGACATCGATGGTATATGCCCATGCACATGTGTGCTGTGACACTATACATACATGTCCTATCCTGCTGTGGCACTTCATTGTTGGATGTCCACTGCCAGCATCAGCGTGGGTGGTGGCATTGTTCTGCGTTTGCAACCCCTATGGCAGACCTGGGGTGCGGTTACCACCTGTGCCACTTTGCAAGGGACAGTCCCTCCTTGGGCAGTTGTGTCCTGACAAAATATATTACAAATGGCAAATGTCCTGAGATTGTAGGACATCACTATATGCCATTCTTATGTAAGAGTTGCATCACATACTTATTTATGTATGTACATTCCTAAATGTTACAAGACACACAATAAGCAACTTAACTGCTACAAGACTACACTTTTCTTTATGCGAGTAGAGTTCTAACCTTTGTACTGACCATGGGTATGTGTCCACCTGTAACATCTGATGTGTGTCCCGAAGATTTCCCACTTTGGCCATTTGAAAAGGTGGCAAGCCGAACCTGGGGTTATCCCGGGTGTGTACATGTTGTCCCACTGCTGTGCACACGTTGTCCACAGTCGTTGGTATGCTGCGCGTTTTAGCATTACATATCCAACCTTCGCCTCTCTCTGCCTGATGGACAGGTATCTTTACCTACACACACCGTTCACATACTGTACAGATTCGTCATACGTATCGTGCGTTACACACCGGTACATGTCGTGGGTTCGACATACCTTTCCGGCCTTTTGTTCTGAGTTCGTCTCTATTCCCTTGTTTCTCCTTCTCTATTCGTGTTAGTTCGGTATGAACATACGGTTTGAATATCCAGGGAGTCTTCCTTATATTCGTCGTCACCTGAGGCATGTGTGTTAATCAGGCCAATAGCTGTTCCTCGGTGTGTACTTATGCGCATATCGGCGGTGATCCCCCTTCCTTTCGTTACGCGTCGGCACTAGCCCATGGTTCTTTCCTGGTGTGGCCGTTGGTTATTTGCAATACCTTCGTGAGGATGGTATGTATTGTATCATGTTTGTGTGACTGCATCCGCTATGTGTGGTGTCGGGCACATTTCGCTGTGGTGTTAGCCGTGGATTGTGTGTGTTGAGTATGGTATTGTGTTCGACATGTGGGTCCGCGTGTCCTGGCGGCGTCTGTCGATGGCGTTGTGCATTCAGATGTGTTACATAGCTGTTATTTTCCTGTACATAGCGGATGCAAGGATGCATCAGCCGCTGCTAGTGTTTCCCAGGAGCTTGTTGTGGGTATGCCGCTGTCATTCACTGCCTGTATGTGTTTGCTACGGTTTTAGCTGTTATCCCTTTGATATGTGCAATGGGGTATATCTGCGGATGTGGGTGGCGGTGCGGGTGTGAGTCTTGCATTTATACATACCAGATATG
Source organism: Protopterus annectens (assembly GCF_019279795.1). NCBI lineage: Eukaryota > Metazoa > Chordata > Ceratodontiformes > Protopteridae > Protopterus > Protopterus annectens. The sequence continues at coordinate 692,821,448 of NC_056741.1, forward strand.
CTTGTGTGTGTGCTCCATCCCTGCTTGGGGAGCTGAGGGTTACCTGTCTGTTGTTCCGAGAATGTTTGTTTGGTTGATGTCGTCTGCTGTCGGTATCGCCTGCATGTGTGCTTCCTGCACGTATTCCTCCTTCACATCGGTTATATATCTGCGGATGTTCGTCCGTGCCTACTATCCATTGGCATTTTGTCGCTGATAGTTACGGTGAATGTGGTCCTATACTTGGGGCGGCCTGTATGCTACCGGTAGCCTCCTATTCGTGTGCCGCTTGCTTACACACCGCGGTATTTACGGGACCGTAAGTGTTCACGATCGGTGCCGGGATAGCACATTCGTATTTTCGCCGTACATGCCTGATGCTGTGTAACGTTGGCGACGGACCGTGTGGAGTCTACCTTATGGCCGCCATACCTACGGTCATGGTTTGTACATGCGTCCTTTGCATCTCCTGTTGGCTATGGCCCTGTGGTACACTTTGGGACATTTCCGCTTTGCATCGTTTTACGTCGCCACGTGCATAGCCACTGAGGAGATGTCAGTACTACTTTGTGGGTACTGCTGTACATCGCCTATGGTTCCTGTACTGTATGCCTCGCCTGTTATTACACTCCGCCTGTGACATGTCATCTACTACCACGGTTTACACTGGCACACACATTACACCAAAACAGCGGACACCACGACAACCTCACCTCACACACACACATATTGCCGCCATGGCTGTCAACCTTCTATTTCCAGAGTGAGGAACACACACAGTAGTAATGTCAAACAAATGGGCATAATGTGGAACACATAGTAATGGCATAGTGACAACTTCAGCTAAGTAGGTCATAGGTTGATTATAATATGCTGATTTACTTACAGTGAAGAACCTTTACTGACTTACTATGAGTACATTCTATTTACCAGGATGTCATTTATATACATTCCTAACAATGGATGTTTGACAGACATTTTCAATGTGGAACTTGGAGGAACTGCGAGGAACATGAACTGTTTTACACCCCAAATGAGGTCGTTCCTCATAATGTCGTACACTTCACTGGTATGCTTTCCGCTTCGCACCGACGGTTGAACACAATACCTACGTTGGCCGCATCGCGGTGGCGGCGTGTATCTCGCACTCATATCCTATGGATATGACACGCACATATCTAGGGTTGCCACCTTTTCAAATACCCAAAGTGGGACATTTTCTGTAGAAACGTCAGATTTTGCATGCAAACACATACCCACGGCCAGTACAAAGGACAGCAATTCACTTTTTTGACAGAATACAAACCTGTAGCATTACAGTTGCTTATTCTGTTTATTATCATATTTAGATGTTTCTTCTACAAAATAACTGTTTTATGCAACTAATATAGAAATTATGGGAAATAGTTTTGTCCTACAATCTCAGGACATTTGCCATTTTGTCAATGTTTTGCAGGACACAACTGCCCAAAGGGGACTGTCCCTCACAGCGTGGGACAGGTGGTAACCCTACACATATCCGTTACTGTACCGTGGACTGGTGACCATCCCGACACGCGGATATGTATTGATGCAGGTTAACATTTCCATGGCTGGCGTTACCTGCCCTGCCCACCCTCCAGGATGATCGGGTTGTCGGTCACTATGTTTACTATGTGGTGATTTCGCGTCTTACTTATCTGTGAACTTGCATCCCTGGGTTCCATATTACCCTGTTGTACTTTATATCTGTGTATGCGTACATATATTTCTACATGTGTACTGATATGTATTTCCGTATCTGTGTATGCACATGAGTACATATGTGGTCGACTTGCGGCGATAGTGGCAGCATACGGCTACGCCGTGTGCTGTCGAACCGGCGTGCGTTGAGGTGTTGGCGTTCCATGCTCTGCTGGCTATTGGGTGTGCAGTGTTTGGGCGGTGCCTTTGTTGGAGTCACACATACGTCCGCACATACGGTACACATTACGGGCGGACAAGTTTGTGTGGCGTCCATTTTACTGTGTGTGCAGGTCAGGAGGTGTCAGTCCATGGGGCCTACACTGTCAACGTATGTGCTATCGTTCCCTCTTTGCCAGGGCGTAGGCATATTGGGTGCGCCTCTGTCTACCTACTGGGGCTGGCTCAGTGTGTCCATGGCGCTGAGCGCCCTGTGCCTGTGCTTGCCCTGGCAGTTGTGGCGGGCTTGGTGGCCCTCCGGCATTATGTCCCTGCAGCAGCTGTTTCCGCAGAATCATATTGTGTAGCATACAACATACTATGAATATGTGGGCACTTGTGCCTGGAGAGTACTGCAAGGCTCCACGGATGTATCCAAGCACCGGAACCGTGATTTCAACATCCGAACACACGCTCTATGATTATTCTCGTTTGTGCGTGTGCCTCATTATGGCGTTCTTGCATGTGTGTGTGTGCATTTCTGATGGGTGTCATCAACCACGGCTCCAGTGCGTAGCCAGCATCCCCACAAGGTGACCTTGTGTGATGTCCCCTGGCGAATACCTGATACAGCTGTGAGGCATGCCAGATATGGGAGTCGTGGTAGCTTCCAGGGCTGCCAGCACACACATCCATAATAATGCCCTGCGCATTGCACACGACCTGGCAATTGATGGAGGGTATCCCTTGCGGTTTATGTAGCGTCTACCCTGCTCCCGGGTGGTGACTTAATTTCTATGTGCGTACAGTCTATCGCACCCAGTACCTCTGGTATTGTGCCACATGGTGGAAGCGGCGCATATTGCTAGCCAACTCCTCCTGAGATGTGGGGAAATTTATGTGCTCATGGGCATGTGGTAACATGGCATCCAGGAACTGGTGTAGTACCCTGGATGCTGATGCCTGTGAGATGCCCATTATGTCCCCGGTTGGCCTTTGAAAGGTACCTGTAGCCAGTATTCGCAAGCTCACACATACCTTTGTGTCCACTGGGATGGGCTCCCCTCTGTTGTCTCTTGTTCTCAGGTGCGGCCGGCACAGCTCCACTATTTGCTGTAACGTGTCCCTGTCCACCCTGTAGCGCTCTACTATCTCCAGGTCTCGCAGCCCCTGGTAGGTCACCCTTGGTCTGAACACTCTCCTTCTCCTGTGAGGCCTACAGTAGTTGTCGGCACCACCCTCCGCAACTCCGTCTGTCTCTGCCACATACCTATGCATCACGGCCGCGGCGGCACCCAGCATATACATATTAAAAGTTCCCCGTCTGTTTACACCCTACGGTGCGGCGTTTGGGAAATCGCGCTGTGTGTTGTGTGCATTCACATTTAATACTGTTGTGCTGTATACCGGTGATGTCATTGGGTGTGTCTGTGCGGCCGTCTCCACGGATTATTTGCGTGGTTTTACCCTTCCAAGTGCAGCGGTACTGCCTGTAGTGTTACATTACAGTTGCCTGCATTGCCTTCGCCTGGCATCTTACATTACTGCATCCTGCAGGCACATGGCATATGATGCATTTTATCTGCAGCCGCAGTTATGCTACCTCTGTACTTGGCTGTGCTATTTCGGTTCTTTGCTCTTTGCATTTCTACTACATCCCCTACTATCTTTGCACTCATATGCCTCCACTTTCCCGTTATGCAGGAGTCTGCATGCAGAGTTATCAGCTGCGGCGTTTGCCCTTCCTGCATTGATTGGTGTTAATTGCTCATTACGGATCCATTTACACTGCTTCCGCATTTCCTCGTATTCTCCGCATTACCTTCCTATATCCGTGGTTGTTGCCGGTGAGGCCGTCCACATGACTGGTTTAGGGAGCGTAGTCATCCTCGTGCACATGCATTTGTACGCGCATTCTGTACTCTCAGCGCATCTATTTCCTAACACGCCAGTCCTGATGCTGTGATGTGCATTGTACAGCCCAGATTTGCTGACCTCCAATATCCTTCCTCCTACAGTGGCACACCCTCTGTGGTTGACATGTATCTCGTGTAGGCCACTCCTCGGTGTAGTACCGCTACCCCGTTTGCTCCATCCTTACGCCCGGCGCCGTTTTTGCGATTCACTATTATCTGCCTCATTTGCATGCAACTGACTACTAATACATGGTTACGGCGGACACCGCCACCACTCCTTGACAACCATTGCGCTGGGGTTGCAGCTTTACATACATACTATGGTGTGTGGTGGCTGTGCAGCTGATTTGTGTTCTACTGCTCTTTTAGGACATTGTCATATTATTTCATTGCTTTGCAACTTCTGTGCACATATCCCGGGGGTCTGCTGTTCTTTCTACATACGTGCCATTTATGTCATTTTTTACATTTTGTGCATATTTTCTTTGGACATTCTCGGTGCCTTTCCACATTGGCATATTGCACCTATATGATACCTGACTTTGACAGCCTTCCGTTACACCTCCGGTATGTTTGGGTAAATGTAAACCATTTTTTTTGGTTTACATTGCCGTGCCCTTACGCTACGCCTGCGCCACTTCGTGGATCGCTATTTGCCCTCATTTGCATGGTGCAATACCGCACACAGTGTGTTTTGCATACCTACGCCGGGGGCGGGGACGGTCCGGCGCATGCCGGTAGTGCACGTGGAATTCATTCATACCTGAATCGCTAAGCAGCCATATTTGGCGTTATAACGCCGACGCTATGCTGGCGCCTGGCGCAAGGTTCATGAATCCCGGGGATGCTTTTTTTCCCTTGAAACTCAGGATTTCTCAAAAATGTACAGAAAGTCGACATTACATGAAAATGCACAGAAAGTCAACATTACACGAAAATGTACAGAAAGTCGACATTACATGAAAATACACAGAAAGTTGACATACCTTGAAAATGCACAGAAAGTCGACATTACATAAAAATGTACAGAAAGTCGACATTACATGAAAATGCACAGGAAGTCGACATACCTTGAAAATGCACAGAAAGTTGACATTACATGAAAATGCACAGAAAGTTGACATACCTTGAAAATGCACAAAAACTGAAAATTCTGTGAAAATGGACAGAAACTCAACAGTCCATGAAAAGGATTTTGCTGATGAGAGTTTGGTAGTTGGTATAGAGGATTCAGGCTCTAGGATCCTGTATTCAAGATACAGAGGTTGAGACAGAATGAGTTAATCAACTTGCCATCCATCCCTAATTGGGACATTTCACATACATATGCAAAATCCATACTCTTAAATCTCTATTCATATGTTCAAATGTATGTGCAACATACTGACACTACTAAGGAAGCACTCTGCATGCATCCTTAAAGAATAAATGAAATGCACATGGAGTGCATCTTAAAGTGGAAATGTAAGTCTTGTGGCAGACAGTAGGTCTCGTCCTCCAGCCAGTGAACCCTAAGCGACTGCCTAGGTCGCCTAGTGTTGGATCCAGCTCTAGCCAGGACCAGAATCGAAGTAATTATTTGGAGGAGAGATGGAAGGTTGTGACCACTGTGATCTAAGCACAGATAAATGACATTCTTTCAAGGTATAGCAGGGGCTATGCACAATTTGTTCAGGGTGATAGCGTGTGAGGTCATTTGTGAGTCTCAGCCCCATCAGCTGGTCCCTCCAGTCTGTAAGTATTGTCTGTGAGCTACACATTTGTTATGTTGCCAACATGCTGATTGCCATATAAATGACTGGACTGTATATGCACTCTTGGGCATGCATACCATGTAGCTGTCATGCTTATGTGTTATTGTCATGTGGCATTTAATTATGTTTCAATGTGTGCATGACATACTTTAAAATAATACACTTTCCTCCCACATTCAGGTGTCCATGCATTGTGGCAGTTAACCTATGACTAATTTTGCAAGACATAGCCTGTAAACATGTGTAATACTGGGGCAAATGACAGACAGCATATGTTGTCCATAATCTATCACTGCCATTGTGGTATGGCTTGGAAGTGTGTATTGCCATATCACATATGTACAACCGAAGGACATATCATTCTCCATGTGTTTTGTATGACAGTTGTCATGATGTCCCACTGGCATGATGTGGTGTTATGTGCCATGGTTGGCAATTCTGATGCCATATAGGATCAAATACAGGTATATCCTGTCTATGTGCAGTCCTCATTTTCTTCTTACAATCAAACATTAATCCATACACAGTGTTACAGATAATTTATTCTTTAACTGCACATTAAGCTATGTTTGCTGTATCTTAAATGTCCACATGCATTACTTATTCACATTATTTCACACTTTCCACAAATAGTTGTACACATTAACTGATTCTACATATGTGTGTGCATAGTTTTATCCATACTGACACAATTGTACCTTTGACATGTGAGCATTCAATGGCATCACAGAGTGCTATAATGATACTCGCAGGAGTGTTCTCTGCTCAGTAATGAACAGGGTGGGTGACATACACATACGTTTTTCTATATGACATTTGCATGACAGTATATGTGCATGTGCTTGAAATTCTTACCTTGCTTACCTATGCATATTGCACATTACTGTGTATGTGTTGAATTTATTCATGGCCAGTTCTGTGGACATCAGTGATCATTCTAAGTATGTAACATAGATTTTCCATTTGATTAATGTATTTTAATTTGGCTTCTATAGCACCCTGTGTGCTGTACACATGCATTTGAACTGTGTCAATATATTTTTTCCTGCTCTTCCCTGATGTGGGCTTAGGTTGTCCAACTCGCTTCCACCTACATATTTCTCTGTTATATGTTGCATATATGTTTGCCTTTGCTGCAAATATTGACCATTGCCTTGCAATAATTTTGACATGGTGAACATGTGCTAAATGTTTGACCAGTTTAAAATGTAGAATATATGCATAAAAGCCGCTGGCTACTTCTTGCAATAAGTGCTCATTCTCATTATACTCGTGTGTTAACCAGTGTACATTGTTGATATCCATGTGCACAACCTACTATATTTATTAAGCTGTAGTGTTATCTTTTTTGTAAATATTTGTACATGTCATTGGTGTGTGTATGTGTACTGACCTTGAGTTCATGTACATTCCATTTAGGCCACTGACAGTCATACATACACATCTACACCTGTATGTTGCATTTGACATGGCATATGTGTGCACCATATACACACTCCATTACCTGTTTATTTGGGTTGTGTACACCTACTTATGTATGTAGCATCTACTTTTTGCATTTTCTGCAGTACTTCTGTTTGGCACTGTGATTGGTTGTTTGCTTTTCACATGCATGGTCCTAGATTTGGTTCTGTACTCTGCTGGAGTTATCTAGCATTGCCAGACCTGCATTTGCTCATCTGTGATGTTGCTTAGCTTACAGCTCCACTGCTTATGGACTACTTGGATATGTGTTTATTTATTCAGTTTATACTGCTATCCTAATTTATTACCCTGTAACACACATCTACTATTGGTCATATACATCCAGCTATGACTACCACACATTTTGTGACATGGCATAATTTGATAGTGCATAGGTAAATATGTTTATCTGCATCTCACCATGGCTTTTATGCATCCCCACCCTGTCTGACAACTTTCCATTGCCCGCGTTGTGCAGTATGCCATCTGTGTAACTTACTTGCCCTTACTGTTTTTTTTTCCAACCTTTGTCTGTCTTATGTTGTGATATTTGTTCTGTGAGTATACCTGCTGTGATGACCTATGTTTACCTTTTCTTCTATTCTTAAAAAAAAATTGGGCTTATTCTGACCTAAAAATAATCGTCTATACCCTTTTGACTTTCCCTCAGATTTTCCTATTCCAACATCCCTCTTGTGTGTCCCTCTTCTTCAACCATACTCTACCTCTTCTTTTCTGTCTCCCACTTTCCTTTGGTGTGTACATTACTTATGTTCCCAACTCAAGTTCTGAACCCAGGGAACAGACATGGTAGAGATATGTTCCATGGTAACAAAGTAAGATCCCAGTACATATAAATATACACATTTCCAATTAGTCCATCAGCAGTGCACATGTAAAGCTAAGCAACATCACAGATGAGCAAGTGCAGGTCTAACAATGGTAGATAACTCCTGAGGATGGAACCAAACCTACGACTATGTATGTGAAAGGCAAGCAACAAAACAAACTGAAAACAGAAGTATGGTAGAAGAGCAACGAATGCTGCTACATACACAAGTAGGTGTATACAACCAAAAAAAAGTGTAGAGGAATGTTTGCATGTTACACACATATATCATGCCAAAGGCAACATACCAGTGTAGATGTGTATGTATGCCTGTCAGTCACATAAATGGAATGTACATAAAATCAAGGTCAATAAACATGCATACACCAATGACATGTAATAATATGTTCAAAATGTTAACAATACAGCATAATGAATATAGCAGGTTGTGTACACAGATGTGAAAAAAAACTACTCTGGGTAACACACAAGTATAATGACAACAAGGACGTACTGCAAGCATAAGCCAGCAACTTGTATGCAAGTGTCCTGTATTGTACAATGGGCAGAAATGTGGCACATGTTTACTGTGTCAAATTAATAAATGGAAATGGAAAGTAGCTTTAACAAAGACAAACATACTTGCAAAAAATAATAGGGAACTATGAAGGTGGGAGGGAGGTGAACACCCTGGGCCGACATCTGGGTAAAGCAGGACAAGGTAAGTTGACACAATGCAAATGAATATGTGAAGTACACAGGGTGCTGTAGAAGCCTAACAGAAATACATTTAGCAAAATGAAAAATGTATGTCAAATGTCCAAAGGGATTGTTGATGTCCACAGAACTAGACGTATAAAGCACACATACACAGTAATGTGCAATCATGTCATATCAACATGAATAGGTAAGTAAGCTAAAAATTAAAGCATATAAGCAGATACTGTCATGCAAATGTCAAATAAAGAAATGCAGGTGTATGTCAACCACCCTGCCCATTATGGAGCAGAAGACACTTATGTGAGCATCATTACTGCATGTCAGTAGTAAATAAGTGAATGCTCCCATGTCAAAGGTGCACTTCTATGTCAGTATGTATCTGACTATGTACACTTACATGTACAGTTATTTAATGTATACAACTATTTATGCAAGTTGTGCACCAATGTTACTACTTCATGGGTGTGGAAAGGCTACATACAACAAACATGGTGTAATGTACTGTAAATGAATGTGCTACCTGTAACATTGTGCACAGATTAATGTTAACTTGCTGATTGATGCAGTCAGGAAAAGACTGTACATAGACAGGATATACCTGTATATGATCCCGCATGGCATCAGTATTGAAAAACTGTGGCACAACACCACATCGTGACAGTGGGACATCATGACAACTGTCACCTAAAACATGTTGATGACATGTCTGTATGTTGCACTTTGCTGATACAGCAAAGCAGAACTCCAAGGCATATCACATTGTTAGTGATGGAGTATGGACAACATATGTTGTCTGTCAATCACCCCAGTAACACATGTTTACTGGCTACCTCTTGCAGCACTTTCTGAAGGTTAACTGCAACTGCAACTGAAAGTTGAATGTGTGTGGACAGTGTAATGTGTTAATGTGTGTCAGGCACACACTGAAACCAAAGTAAACATCACATAATAATAACACATACGCATGGCAGATGCACTGTATGCATACACAAGAGTGTATATACAGTCCAGTCAAAGAAAAGGCAATCTCCATATTGGGAGCATAACACAAACACATCACACAGACAATTCTTACTGACAAGGGGGGACAGGCTGATGTGGATCAGACTCCTGAATGATCAACTAATCCTGCATAGACCATGCCATATCTTCAAAGCAGGTCCCCATCGTGTCCCTCATCTGTGTTCTAAACACATCAGTCATGACCTTCTGGACCTTCTCCCAAATATTGTCTCTATTTCGGTTGTGTCACTGTCTCCTCCAGGGTACAGGCAGGATGTCTCCAGCACCGGTGACTGCAGGTGCCTCAGCATCATCATTGTCATCACTGTCATCCTCAGAAGAATGTGGCACTGGCCTTGCATGTGCACATCATCTTTGGATTGGCGAACATCCATGGGTACAGTGTTCTATAAAGATTAATTGCAAAACACAACAGAAAAGAAAAGCTAACACACAGAACAGTCCCATGAATATCCCAGCACAAAGCAGTATGATTATAATAACAATTTACACAGGGACTGAGACACATAAACATGATACCCAGTTGACATTCTTACATTCGGGTGTTAACATTGTCGAACAGGTTGGAGTTTATGAGATTCAAATCTACAATCCCAAATTATATACAAACTCCAGCTTTGAAAACTACTTGCCTACCTAACACGTTAGAAAAAAAAAGCATGTTTTGCATGAAGTGAAGAGTTTATGTTATGACATCATCTTGCTGGGGAACATCTGCTGCTCACATAGCTAAATAGTTGGAAAAATACAGTCATGTTATCACTGTTGTGTTCAGATACATTAAAGGTAAGGCAGAGCATACATTCTTCAGGCAGTGTGACACTGTCATGTAGCATACAGCTTCTGTGAGCAGAACCATACATGTCGTTGTACATTATAGACAGAGAAAGGTATGTGGGAGGACCATTATTCCTTGTTAAATTGCACATCACTAGGAAAATACATACATATTCCCAGTTCTAACATTCAACAAGGGTTTCATTTTAGAAAACAGGTACTGCAGGTGTTTATTTGAAATTGTGTGGTAAATGGATGAATATAGAAAATACATAACATTTTTGGACTTTTCATAGCAAAGAAATAAAGAGTTATCAACACATTACTAAAACATATTTATTTATTTTATTTATTTATTTTACATTTGTTAACCAGGTTAGTCTGGCTGAACTTTTGGCTCATTTTCAGCAGAGACCCAGGGAGAAAAGCTTCTCAAGACTAGAAAACAATTTGTAAAATTTTAGTAACATAGTAGTAACAATCAGCTATAGGATCTTACAAGCAGAGACGTGGAGAGAAAAAAACATACTCAGGCAATTCAATTATACAGAGTATTAACAATTGGCAGACAAGTATGTGAGTTGTTACAAACAAGGTCTTAAACAATTAGCAGAAGAAATGTGACTGGTTACAATATTATTTAAGCTGCTTAGAGCAAAATGAGTTAATAGCTAAGCAGATGCTTATTTAAAGTGGGTAGGATCTAGATGTATAGGAGTTTGGAAACAAGAAAGGAAAGTAAGAATGGCTAGTAGGAGATGTAGGGGGGTAGAGTATAGGAGACAGACTAGACAGGTAGGTTGTTTTGAGACTGTAAGAATTAAGAGTGGTTGGAGATAGAGGAAGGGAAGAGGTAGAAGAGGCAGGGGAATAGTGTTAAAGATACATTAAGAGTGAGGTGGTGAAATAGGTGAAAGGATGGTGGTTTCAGGGTGGTTGGCTACAGTGGCAAGACCACTTTGTTTTTAGGTATTTCCTTGTGGCTAATTTGAAACCTTTGCTATACTGGAGGGATTTTATTTCCAAGGGGAGTTGGTTCCAGGATATAGCTGGGTTATAGTTATAGAGAAGGCAGCCTATTTTGGTTTTGGGTTTGTAGATGTCTAATACTTCTTGATTTGAGCTGCATAGCATCCTTGCAGGGGAATGTTTGAATATGATAGTGGAGAGGCTGGGGCAGAAGGAAGGTAGGTAGAGGATAGAGTGGATGATTTGGAGTTGGTATAGTTGGAGCAGCTGAGGGAATTCTAGCCAGTCTAGTTGCTGTAGTGCTATGCAGTGGTGTGACTTGCAGGTTTGGTTAGCTGCAAATCTGGTGATCTTATTATAGGTAGTTTCAAGCTTGGAAATAAGTGTAGAATTTAGGTTTGTGAATATGTGGCAGCTGTACAGGAGTGTTGGGAGTAATAAAGCCTGTGAAAGAGTTATTTGGGCAGTGTTAGTTAAGTATTTCTTGCTACAGAAAAGGTGTCCAAGTTTCTGATGAGTTCTTTTTACTGTGTTAGTAATATGGAGATCAAACTTAAGCTGATCATCTATTGTAACACCTAGCAATTTAGTACTAGATTCAGCTGAGATTATAGTGTTGTTGCAGGATAAGATGGTAAATGTACTTTTGAGTGTGGTAATGTTTTTAGAGAGGAAGAGAAGGAGCTTATTTTTTTTTGGATTAAGTATTAGTTTGTTATCACTATGAAAGTCTCAGTGGTGTGGAAGGATGCCTGGTTAGTTGAGTGGAGGTCAGTCGGGTTGTCAGCAATGGTTATAACAGTTGAGTCATCAGCATATTGCACAAGTACCATTTATCAATACCTATTTTGTGTGTTTACGCGGTACACCTGGATGTTTTGGTGCATAACATTTACACAGATGTGTGTGAATGGTATTCCAAAAACTTGAATTTTAATTAACCTTATTAATTATGTATGGCACAAATGGTACTTAAAGTTGACTGCACACAAGTGCACTTTGATTCTGTGATTAATAATGAGAGGTACACTGGCAATTAGTAGAATTTCTGTTGTGGTGATTAGTAAATCTGATAAAGTTACTCATTTCAAAAGGTACATGTTTAACTTAGTGTTTACTGTAAATGGTAATTTTAACAGAAGTTGTCATAAGTTATTGAAGTGGTGTTGTCTTGAACCTTATGCATACAGGTGTTCTAAATAGTTTATTTCAGTCCCACATGCAGTTGTATGGATGGACTTCCATTGCAAATGTTAACAGTATATGAAGGATGATTTATGGATCATCCACAATTCCTACTGGTATTTCCTTGTACTCTTTGGTGTAACTATGGAAACTTACAGATTCCAACACTACCGATACTTAATATGTGATGCTGATATTACAGATATTTCTTACTTTATGTCTCCTAGCAAAACTTATTGAAATGTGCTGTTGCTGTTATGGATATATCTGCAATGATGATTCTTTACAATGGTATTATCAATACTATCTCAATACAGTACGTGTCTGTACTGTCTGTGGCCTGGCTATGGATCCTGAGGTTTACCCACACATTCTGTGAATTCTTCAGATTGTTATTTGTTGTAATATTTGAATGTGATATGCAAGCAGACTCATGTGGCATAATACTGTTGTCTTTAGACCTCCAGGTATTCTAATCCCACTCTCAAACTGTAAAAATATTATGTTATGTTGATTATACCAATGTTATGTATGAAATTATTGGTACTAGTAATATGTTACATTAGTATTCATCACACACAATGTTATACAGACATTTTCAATGCACTGGAATGCATAATCTTTATGTTAACAAATGCTGTTCACAGAATGAAATACATAAATGGGCTCAAATATGAATATTATCATGTGTGTATCAATATTTTTCAGATGGCCAGACATCCTAGGGTGATAGCTTTTCCTCCCAGGAAACTGACGTCATAATTAATGCTCTCTGCCAACAGTGAAGAAGAATCCTAAGCCATTCAGGTGATACTGTTTGGAGAAATGAAATCTGGATAGACCTCACCAACATGATCGATGCAGTTGGAGGCCACAACCATCCCATGAGGCCTGTAGATGATGCTGCTCAGTCATGATTTTTTGTGCAGCCAACAAAGTGACACGTAATGAGAGACAGAAGGATGCCACCAGTGGTAGACTACCACTGAATCCCCTGCTTATATCACAATATTTCTGGCCTCATTGCATACAGAAAGAGGGGGCAACACATCCCTGGTGGTGGTATTGAAGCTGGAGCTCCAGGCTGGACCTGTATGTATTTATGGTCTATATTATGAAATTGAAATGGCAAAACATCGACAGCCATTTCATCAACCCCAAAATACTGAACTACAAGTTATGCGAATGGCCAGATCACCAAATTTTTTCCTAGGGAAAAAATCAGTAGGCCAACCAGACATAACACACCACTTCAAAGACTGTAAACTGGGGGGCTTTACCCCCACACCCCCAATCACCCCCCTAACTAAATATACCAACTCAGAGATCACACTACTGTGGGGAAAAGGGCAAATTCATAGCAACAGCCAATCGTTTTTTTTTCCCTAGGAAAAAACTCTGTGATCTGGCCATTCGCATAGCTTGTAGTTTGGTATTTTGGGGTCGATGAAATGGCTGCCAATGTTTTGCTGTTTTGATTCCATAATATAGACTGATATTTATTTCCATTACAGGGATGTGTACTGTGACAATCACTGGATATTGCAGTAGCATGCATATTCATCTATTGCTGTTTTTGATTTAAAGCAGCAGAGCTAAGCCATGAACACACATCCACATAGGGTGAGGATGATGAACATGAATATAATTACATGTATTGGTACATCTGAATAACAGATGGAGCAGTCCAAACAACATATGTATTGTTGCAACACAACAAGTCCAACAGCAAAAATAAAGCAAATACAACTGGCCAGTGAACCCGAAAGCAATGTATTAAAACACTCTGTACTCTGACGTCTCGGCTAAAAAGCTTTCATGGAGTAAAACAGTGCAATAAACCAACACATACATTTATAAAAAGTACACAATCAATAATTCAATTAGATATTTAAATCAGTACTCTCCAATTGAGTTCTTCATTTAACCCCCTTCGGGTTCATAATATCAAACTTTAAAATACATATAGCTTCTTTAAATAAGAGTTGATGTTTCACCAACTCTGTTTCAAAAACAGATACATTATTTTTTTCTAAAAAAGTGTCCTGTAGAACCTCACTACAGCTATTATGAAATTCATTAAAATGTCTTGCTATAGGAATCTCTTCCCTTTTATTCTTAATATCCCTTATATGTTCCATAAGCCTTACTTTGAATTGTCTCTTAGTTTTCCCAATATAAAACAAGTTACACAGACACCTCAGTGCATAAATAACACCTACAGTGTCACAAGAAAATTATTAAAGATTATGTCATTAATTTTAGAGAAACTATTCACTGCATATTTACAGGCCTTACATCTGCCACAAACGTTAGCACCTGTCACTGCTGTTTGAGAGCAAAAATTAGTAACTGGCATATGAAATTTACTTCTAACTAAAAAATTCTGAATATTTTTGCCCCTTCTATATGATATCCCAAGCAAATTATCTAACCAAGTACAAATATTTTTTTTTTGAGAGCAAAAATAGCCCCAATAATATTTAATTAACTATGTAATCTCTTCACTAAACTCACTAAATGTAGTAACAAAATAAATATTATCTTTTTGGGCTATATCATTACTATATAAGGGTATTCTATGTCTTTCATTCCTTTCAAATTTAACACTTTTATTAAGGAATTTTTTCAACAGTTATCCAATAACTCTTTGGCATATCCTCTCTTTTTAAACATGTCCACCATTATTTTTAGATCATGTTTAAAATCAACTAGATTATTACATAATCTAGAAATGCGAAGCATCTCACCATAAGGTAATGCCTGTAGAGTATGTGTTGGGTGACAGCTATCCCCATGCACAAACTGTGTTCCAGAATCAAATTTTCTATGTACAGAAAAACGTAAAAAATAGTTGTCTATACTGATCACGGCATCCAAAAATGATACACTTGTGCCTACCTTGAGGCCATCAAATTGTAGAGCAAATTTATTATAATGCAGGTTAGTAATAAATTCTGAAACCAAATTCTGCCCACCTTGAACTATGAAAATGAGGTCGCCAATGTATCTATAATACCTCAATACATGTTGACAAAAAAAATGCATTCCTATACAAATATTCTCAAAAAAGCCCATACTTAAATTGGCATACATGGGGGCGAAAGCTGCCCCCATTGCTGTACCTTGTTTTTGTCTATATAATGTATTGTTAAACTCAAAAAAATTATGAGTAAGACAAAAATATAACAATTCAATGACATATTCTGAAACTAGGCTATACCCCAGAAAAAAAAAAACCTCAGTGCCTCAATTACAAAAGCATGTTGAATATTCGTGTACAGACTTTTAACATCAAGTGTAATGAAATACATGCTTTTGTTCCATTTGATGTCCTTAATCTTATTTAAAAAAATCAAAGACATCCCGTATATATGAAGGCAATTTATGCACAAAGGGTTTTAGATAACTATGTAAAAACAAGCCAATTTTATGTAAAAAAAATACTCACATCCAGATACTATAGGCCTTCCAGGAAGTTTTATCAAATTTTTATGTATTTTAGGAAGGCAATAAAAGTATGCCATTCTACAATCCTTTGCATTAAACTTTTTTTTTAATATCTAGATCAGAGAAATAGCCCAATCTGGCACCCTTGTGTAATAAATTAGTATATTCTACAATTGCATTATCATACATACAGACATGGACCTTTTCATACGTGGTTTCATTTTTAAGATGTTTCTCACACATTTGAACATTTGTATTGCTGTTTGCATTAATATTCACAGGTCCATCTACTACAGGATGATAACAGGGATTAGCAGGTAAGTGTCTCTATAGCACTGCTGTTAACACTACCTTGTTAGTGCCTCCACCTCATTTCATGGCACTGCTGTTTACTGTTATATTGGTGTTCCCCAGCCAGTGAAGGGGCAAGCCATGCATGTTCAAGTGTAGACAGAGGGCTCTACTTTAGAATGACGAAAACATAAAGTCTTGAATGCTCACATGAGCAAATAATCATAAACTCGAAAGTGGTATTTTGGGATCGCAGCATAGTGAAGATTGGAATATTTGTCCTTTCCTCACTGTAGTGTGATCTCAGAATAGGAATATATATTTAGCGGGGGGTGAATTTCGGGTTTGTGATTATTCGCTCATCTGAGTGTTCGAGAGTTTTCATTTTCGGTTTTAATGAATAGACCCCTAGACAGAGCAGGTATATTACAGTAACATTGTCATAGCTTTCAACAATATATATCATACATGATACCTGACATTTTGTTAATACAGACCCATCTGGTGTACAGTTGCAAGGTCCATCACATGAGATGCTGTCAGTATTCCTTTTGTAAATTCATGACTGTGCTTTCTTTCTTTCTTTTTACTTTCCCACTGCAGGATCCACAGTACAACCCACAAACTCTACACAGCAGGAGTCTGTCAGTGGTATGCTATTACTTATGTTTCATACCTGTCTTTGCTGTTAATCCTATAGTTGACCTCCATTAATACCATGTCCTTCTTGCCAATCCTAGGCCACTCTGTATTAATGTCCTCAAGTGCACATATGAGTGGCATGTGTATGTCACACATTCTGTATATTTTAACTGTATTCACCTGGTTAATAGTGCAAATGATGTGACCAGTAATGCTGTTTTTTCCCTACCCTAGTTGAAGTTCATCCCAGTGCAACACCACCATCTTTCCATGACTGTTTGCCAGGTGTGTTTTTTATGCATCAAAGATGTCATGTATGTTGGCCATGTAAACATATTATATATTTACCAGATCCTGAAAAAAGAAAGGTGAATACTCCACGACAATCAAAGCAAACCAGATGATAATCACTTTGAAAAAGTATAAATCCACAATTGCAATGAAGGAACAACTTCTTTATTAAGCAAAGTAAGTGCTTTCACGTCTCCCTGGACGCTTCATCAGACTTTAAAACAAACAACAGCATTCAAAGCTATTTAAATATCACATTGAACATCCTAAAAACCAATAGAATGTCTCACAATAAACACCTGACAGAATGGGACAACATCCTAAAAGTTACTATTGTTCTAAAATTAAAAAACATATTCTTATAATGACTGTCATTCATGTATATTTCTCTTAACTAAGAGAAAATACATAATCCTAAAAAATATAATAATTTAGTAAATCTAATACAAAAGACAACTATGCATACAATAAAAAGTTACTGTGCTAATACTTAAAGGATGTGTTGAAAAATATAACCAATACTACATAATAAATACATGCTTAAAAACATTCATATAAAAGAGAAGGTATCGCTAGAAAAATCGAGGTATCACTAAAAAGAAAAGAAAAGAAAGGGGGGCAAAAGAGAAAGTTACAAGAGACCTATATAACCTTACAATAATATCAAGAGCATTCCTATGCCTTACAAATTTATCCAAGAAGCAACTCATCTCAGAAAGAAAGTCAGAAAACACCTATAACCTGACAATATCATCAAAACATTTTTGTTATTTGTGTTCATTATTATTAGTGCCCCAGAGGTTTGTCCAAGAGGAATGGCTTTAACATAAACCTATCATTCAAGCCATGCCCTTTGTCAGCTGATAACCTAATTATTAATTTCGCTTCCTCTTTCTCCGTATAATTATTGATGTTCCCTAACCTTTCTGTACATTATATATATCTTCCAAAATCATAAATCTAAACGTGTGTGTTGTGTCATTACATAAAACATGGTTTGCTAAAGCATTGTTTTTATTCTCTCTACTGATAGCATATGTGTGTTCCCTAATCCGCTCTCTTAATGTTCTATTGGTTTTACCAACATAGAAACATTTGCATTTATTACAGAGAGCTAAGTAAACCACATTTCTGGATTTACAATCAGCATAATTGTTAAACTCATATTTAATGCCTGTGTCTGGATATTCAAAAATATTTGTATTCATGATAAAATTACATTGGTTACAATTACGACATGCAAATGTCTCCTTTCTAGATGAAATTATTCTCCTTTTTCGTGTTTTTTCATAACAAAGCAATCTTTTCAGTGACTTAGTGTTTCTATAGCTAAAACTGGGATGAGCTCCTACTAATCCTTTTATGCTGCCATCTAACTGCAGTATTCCCCGATGTTTCTTAATGACTTCTGTTATAGAGCTATTGCTGTTTGTATAGGGAATAACTACTCTTTTCATTCTTTGACTACTAAATCTACGTTCTACTCTAGTGTCATTATTCCTCTTAATATATGGAAGACCAGCTTGATCGCTTTCTATCTCTTGTAGTACTTCAAGGTCCTTCCTATGGTAACCTCTTTCTGTAAACTCTCTCTGTATGCCTTTTATTGCATTGAAATACACAGAATCATTACTTGTTAAACGAGAATAACACATAGCTTGATTCTTCACTATATTCCTGTGTATGTGTGGGGGATGCATGCTATCTCTATGCGGGATAGCATTCCTCCTACATGGTTTTCTATAGATCTCTGTATTTATTACCCCCTTCTCTTTTTGTATAAAAACATCTAAAAATTCCAATCTGAACTGGGATCTCTCACTGATCAATGTCAAAAAGGTTGTAGTACCATTAATGTATGTGATAAACTCTTCCAAAGTATCCAGGTCACCCCCACCCCCCATACCAGAAACACATCATCTACAAACCTCTTATAATATTTTATGTATTTAGAATATAGCAAATGTTCCAAAATATATGTAGATTCCCAATATGCCAACACCAAGTTGGCATAGGAGTTGGCACATGGTGTGCCCATCGCTAATCCTGTAGTCTGTAGATAATAGTTCCCATTAAAAATAAAGACATTATGTGTAAGGACTAGTTCCAATAGCATAGGAATCTTCATAATTTGACTATTAGCCATCCCGTTCTGTAATAAATATAATCTCAAAAAATCTATTCTGAAAAAAATCTATAGAATAGCCTTTGGTATGCAACAGATAGCTTTAGGTGGTGCATACGTGTGTATGAATATGAGAAATATGATATATGTGTATCTGTCCCTGCATTCTTTTCCTTCTTTCTATGAAAGTCTAATGGTTCACTGCGAAATGGACATATACCATACCCTCTGCATAACTATATTACATCCTAAAATAATATAAAAATTAGCAGAAAGAAATTACAGCCTCCAATATTTGTTCATAATCCAGTCTTATTGTTTCTGTAGATTGTTAACCAAGTTCAAATATATTTTCAACTACATATCATTACACTTTATCTTCACTTGTTCTTTCTTATTTTGCCAGATGTAATATATAAATAATTATTGGTCATGTTATAGGTTATTCTAGGATATATTTAGAGCTTCTGGAGTTTGGTCACAACAGGTAAAGCCTGAGTGATCAAATACAGCGTGTGTAATTACATCCCAACATAACCAACACCTTGAAAATGAGGTACTTCTGTTATAAAATATTATATCACTCTATTTTTCCAATGTTTCAGGGATATCTTAATCCCAAGAAATGTGTACAGTTTCCTCCATGCCAATCTTTAATCTGAATCATTGCTGTTTTAAATAGCTTTTTATTGTAACTGATCTAGTTTTATTTGATATAGTTCCATTAGCAAGTTTGTCTTATGTTTCATTTTTAAATGAAATTATCTGAGAAATATTTTGAGATTTTTTTCTGGATGTCTTCTGATCATAGGATCATGGGAGGTTCATAGGTTCATTGGTTATTACTAGTTTAACAAACATAAGGGCCTTTATAAGTCTAGCTTTGCAACCCAACCCAATTTTGTCATCAAGTGCCTTGGGCATCGATTTGGAGGGGTATGTTAGTGATGAAGTAGCTAAGGGTTATGTTAGTTGGAAATTATTTCACTTACTGTCAACCTCTGCCTATCAGAGACATGGGGGTCACATGGGGAGTATATTTACAATTTCCCATCCAATGGTCAAGACTTCATTTGAATACGGTCATGGATGAATTCTGCAGGACTAACAGCCCTACAGCCTTTAAGCCTAGCCATTCACACCCCAATTGCCCAAATTATCAGTGCCCAAGGATTAGAATAGATTTGCTATATGGCTTTGTCTTATGGCATAATTTTCATTCATTTGTTTGAGCTACAGTACATGGACAATGTGTGGCCTGCACCCAGACATCACCAAGCTCTATGCATATCAACTTCATTGGCACAATATCATTGAAAAGAGCAAAGGTTGAAAAAGAAATGTTCAGCTCACCTCCTTCATCAATAATCCTGTCCAGCCTCACTGAAATCCCCTCAGCCACCAAGGGGCAGATCAGCTCTCAACTGGACAGCCAAGGAAGGGGGCTCAACCCTGCTCTCACCTCTTGTAGATGGGAGCTCTTGCAGGCTCAGAGGACAACAATGACCAGCTTCCTCTCAGACTTATGTCAAGGTCACTGAGCTGCCATTCATCCCCAGCCTGGAGCCTTTACATCCCCTGCTGAGGTCTCCTGGCAGTGTCCTCCCACTTTTGCATCTCTGACATGCACTGGGAGGAAGGGAGGCCCACCACCAGACCCTCCTTCTATGGGCAAGAGCTCTACCAGGCAGGCCACTTTCTGCCAAGCGTCTCCTTCCAAATGCCCATCAGGAGAGTATAGCTTGACCCTCCTTATCTAGGCAGGAGCTCTCCAGAGCCAGATGCTTTCTTCTGCATGTCATCTTCCAGACTTCTATCAGGGCTGTCCCCCTTCAAGCCTCTGTTTCAGCCCAGCTGTGAGCTCTCCTTCCTGCACTGCAGTCCCCGGTTAGACTTCCTCACACTTCTGCATCTCCTACAGCTTTCATGAACTTGTCAAATCGGACATGTCCTTGGGTCTATCAAAGGATCTTCCCTTTGATCCTGCCTGGCCTCATGGGAGTCTGCTTGATAATAGGATCATAGGAAGTTACTAGGCTATTGGCCCTGAGGCCCTTACAAGCCTAGCCAAAAATTTACCCCATGTTCCAACAAGTCAGCACCCTATGCCACTGTCCAACAGAGACATGGATGGAATCCCAGGGGTGTATTTTCTGTTCCCCATCCAGTTATCCAGGTTGTGCTTAAAAAGGATTAATGAAGTACTCTGCTTGATGTGGAGAGTGCATCTATTCCACAAAAGGGGGAGTCTCTGGGGCACAAATCTGTCCCACCAAGAAGTTTTATTGATGTCACAGACCAAGTTGAGGTCACTCGTGAGGGTTACTTGAATGGAGCTTGACTTGAGGATATGCAGCAGTCCTATCAGGGTGGCATCTGAGATTGCTTTGTATGTCAGACAGAGGTCACCTCTGAGGAGTCTGTAGGAGATCTGAGTAGAGGGACAGGGTGGTCTTTAACCTATATGTGTAAGGTAGATGTTTGAGGTCCTGGATTTTCCTGGTGAGGAACCTCTGTGGTCTCTCTAGCTGCTGCATGTGCTTTGTGAAGTACATGCCAAAAGGAACATTGTACTCAATAATGGGTATTATAAGAGTAGAATACAGGGATGTTATGACCACCTTATCCCTGGATGAGATACCCTTACTAATGAGGTGGGCCATGTCGAAAGCCTTCCATACAGTGGAGGCAATATTGTGGTCAAAAGTCAGTTTGCTATCAACCTGGGTGCCCAAGTCTCTCATGATGGATTGCGTGCTTAGGACCTTATTATCAATGGGATAATTTGTTGAGATGCCACTCTCCCCAAAGGGGATGATGATGCATTTTGTGATATTTAGTTTGAGTCCATGTTTCTGGCACCAGTCATTTGTTTGGGTGAGAACCTCTTGGAGGATGTTCACATCACTAGGGGAATTGATGACAGCACTCAGCTTGCAGTCATCTGCAGACTTGGTCAGCCATATCCCACTGGTTTTGGCTTGCACCTCAGAAAAGTATATCTCAAACAGCAGAGGCCCCAAGACCGATCCCTGGGGTACACCACTCATTACGGATCTACTGTTTGAGGTGGCTTTCCCTATTTTGACTAGGTGAGTTCTATCAGTGAGCCAGTTTGCTACCCATCTGGTAATATATGGATTGATGACTAGTTAAGAGAGTTTATCTAAGATTATTACCTTCAAAAACAAATTATCCAAACCTTGACAGTTCCCTCTTACAATCCTGTCCTCAAATCGAACCATAATACAGCCCACTAGCCAGGCTAAACTGTTAGGTGTCACAATAGATGAGTACCTAAATTTTGACAAGCATATCTCTTTTACCATGAAGAAAGTTCACGCCAAACTTGGCACTCTCTATAGAGCTAAACCATACATCACTCAGAGTGCTAGAATAGCCACTGCTCAGTCACACCTGCTTTCCACCCTCCTATATGGATCTTAAATATTCACAAAACTACGTAAGTCGGAGCTCAATAACCTTGAATCCTGTTACAACAAAATCGTCAAGTTTGCTACTAATCAGACTTACAAGACTCACTGCTGCACTGCCCTCTCCCAGCTCAACTGGTTAGAACTCCCTAATCTTTTATCACACAACCAAATGATCATGGCCCACAAAATAATATACCAACCCAGTAACTTCCCCACTCTCTCTAACCTTGTCCAAACTAGTACCATTACCCGGTCTCTCAGATCCTCCTATGAACTAATGCTAAAGGTACCCCGCTCCCACAACTACCATGGTGACTCCCTTTACTCTGACAAAATAGCCAAATTCTGGAACTCTCTTCCACAGTCCATGACACAAAATCCTTACCACCAAGAGTTCAAACAACTCCTAAAAATTACTTAGCCAAACACTGGCTTTGCTCCTGTCATTCTCCAGGCTAATTCTACCACCTCTCATACCTTAGCCTACTTTACCTCCAACTATACTCCCTCCATCTTTGCTATAACTCTGCTGAGCCATAACAGCTTGCACTCTGTTTTAATTTGATTGACAGAATTTTTTATTTTTTTGATTTCATGCATTCTGTGCATAGTTAATAACTCCATGCCTTTCATCACTGTTAATATATATATATATATATATATATATATATATATATATATATATATATATATATATATATACACATACTGTCTCTGATTTTATTTTATTTTGTGCACACCGTAATTAGTATTTCTGATTAAGCTTACAGACTCTGCATATATGTGTACTATTGTTTGTATTCTATACTGTCTACTGTATTATATTAATTAGAATTAATGTAAGCTTTGTTACTGCTTGTGGATCTTTTCTCCCTGGCCTCCACTGAAAATGGGCTTCTGGCCCAGTCCGACATAATCCAGTTAACAAATGTAATAAATAATAACTAAATAAATAAATAAATACCTGAGTGGGGAATAGTATCGAAGGCTCTCGCCATGTCAAGGTAGGCGGTGTGCACCCTTTACCCCTTGTCCATGGCATAGGTGACTGTCTCAAAGAAGTCGACCAAATTTAACAGGCATGACTTCCCCTTGATGAAACCAAACTGTGTGGGATAAAGTGTCTGGAGGTTGCCAATGTCCTTGTTAATGAGGTCCATGATAATCCGCTCCATGGCCTTGCAAATCAGGCTAGTTAGGCCAAAGGGTCTATAATTTCCTGGATCGGTGGACACTTCACCTTTTTGCAAAGGGATGACAGTGGCTTTCCTCCACTTGGCTGGGATGAAGCCAGTATGCAGGCATTGCTTGAATAGGGTGCCTAATGGTGCTGCAAGTTCCTGCCTGAGTTCATGTAGGATGAAGCCTGGGATGTTATTGAATCCCATGGAGGCTGTATTTTTTTGCCTTTGAGAGGGCAGTGATGACTTGCTCCCTAGAGATAAGGGAAGGAGGCAGGTACTGGGGATGTCCTGTTTTACTAATGGGGGGACATAGAGGTGAAGTTTTCACTGAATCTGTCTGCCAACAGGTTAGCTATATCTACAGCATTTATGTATGTGGTGTCCTTGACCACCAGTTCTGAGCAGATCTGGGTGCTTCTTTTGAGATTGCGGACATATGTGAAGAAGGCCTTATGATTGTCTTTAGTAGATGTGGCCAGTTTCGACTTGAAGTTTGCTTTGGAGGATTTCACTAGTGCTCTTATTTACTTGTTCAGGCTAAGGAGAGATTCCTTCCAATTAGGCACCTGCTCCTTCTTGGTCCTAGACATCAATTTTTTTCCTTTTATTATAGAGTTTATTTATTGCAGATGTCCATCAGACAAGTTTACTCTTCCTTGAGGAGAATGATTTTGTCCTGTCGGGTATTCCTGATTCCATGCAGCTATATAAATGCTCATATAGTACTTTAGTGTAGGTTTGGACATTTGTGCCAATTCCTGTGGAGGGGGAGGGGGCTGTGAACCTGTTTATACCTTCCCTCAGGAGGTTGTAATGAGCTTTGGAGAAGTTTTTTGTTTGATCCTAGCTGGAGGGGTGTTCAGGGGAGATGGTGACTTTGAAAGTGACCATTTTGTGGTGGGATCTTACCAAGGATGATGACACTGTAGGGATACTGCAGTGGTTACTCATGCTGGCTAATACCAAGTTCAAGATAATTTCACTTCTTGTGGGGGTGTCTACCAACTGGTCCAAGGCATTTGCATTGACAAAATCAAGGAATGTCTGAGCATTTGTGTTTTGGCATGAGTATTTCTTCCAGTCTATGGTTAGATAGTTAAAGTCACCTAGGATCAGGGTAAAGGGTTGTATCATGATAGATTTGAAGAGGTCCAGATAGGTGGAGTGGGCATCTTGAGTCAAACTTGGAGGCCTATAGCTAGCTATGATTTTAATAGAGGTCTTGTCAATTGTTAACTGCACCTGGAATGTTTCTGTATGTCATAGTGTTTGACCAGCCTGGAGGTGTGTATGCCTTTTATGGGTCTACTTCAAAACATTGAAATCTCACAACATTGAAACTCAAAACACCGAGACCACAACATCGAAAATCCAGAACAACGAAACCTCAGGACACTGAAACTCTGCATCATATGATTAAAAACCACAATGGACATGCAAATAACATCCCTTCCACCCACAACAACACCAAACCAACAAACACACCCTCCACCATGACTGCTAGGCCTCAGATCTGCTCTTATTTGGGACTTCTGAGATGCTAAATCTACCCTCTGCCCTTCACACAGAGGTTTGAAACCTACAGGAGGATGGCACTGGGTCCCTGCATCCCCAAGCCTCAGAGTGAGGGTCCAATGAACAGACAGCATATGAAGCCACCTGGTGCATGCCCCCTGGTGTCTGTGGTGGTGCCATTCATGGAGTGGCATCCGCACCACACCAGGTGAAGAGCAGCTGGCTGACTGAAGATCCACAACTGACCCCAGGTTTGAGGCAGTCCAACACCACTCTCTCAGCAGAATTAGGGGCTGGGAGGACCACATCCAAGGCCTGGCCCCCAGGTCATACCTTGGCTGGCCTTCACTGATGGCTGAGACCCCCCTGCCAAGCCTTTGGTCCAAGATGCTGAAATACACACATCTCCCACACCACAGGGACAAGGAGGCTGGATTCTGGGAATGGCTCCCCAGGGTGGACCTCGGCCAACCTGCACAGATGGTACTGATCCACTGGCCAGCTGCAGATCTGAGCTTCTCACGGGCTACATCTCCTGCAACATATGGGAGGCCCATGCTCATTATTTCAGTCCCTTCTTGTCCCCCAGAGCAGGGACCCCTCCACCAAGTCCACTCCTCCCATGCCCAGGAATGAGTGGTCCATCCCAGTCATGTGTCATCCATGTGCCACCAAGGACAACCCTTAAGCCCAGACCAAAAATCCTCAGGTCCATCCTGGCCCTGATGGATTTTGGTTGTCTGGACAGAAGTACTTTAGTGGTGATGGGTGGTCACCCAGGAGACCATGAACTGCACCAGAGATCGCACCATCGGGGAGCATGCGATCTATTTCTTGACATTGCACCCCCTTTGGGATCTCCTCCACCATGGAGTAAAGTAGAGAAGGCAATCTGAATGGCAGGCAGTGGCAAGGAAGAAACAGTAGGTGGCTAGCCTGATGATGGGTCCTCCTTCCCCACAAGGGTGTGAAGCCTGTCCCTCTGCCTGCATCAAAAGTTGGGCTTGAGGGATGACTTTCAATAGATCTCAGCTTTTTGCTGCTCTGCTACATATGAAACCCTGACCCAGAATTAGGTTGTCCAACAATAATTTAGTACCCAGTTCCCCATGAATGTGCAGTGCACTGCTGGGGAGAGGCAGTCCCATTACATCCATGCTCCAACCCAGCAATGAGTAGTTCTCTTCACAGACCTTGCAAACAGCTATTTCTGGTGAACCAGAGATCAGCAACACTGTGGTATTATTATGTTTAAGTGTCATTCTGACTTAGAGGCTGTGATGATATTGGCTAGTGCCAGCATAGTTAGCTGGAGTTTTGTAAAGAATGATATCCTTTGAATATCAAACTGATGTGTACAAGATGCTTATGTTACAAATATATTAGAACTGTATGGCATTTGAATATCAGAATGTATTTGTAAAGTTGCTAGTGTTAAAAATGTATCAGCACTGGGGCTTGCTGAACAGAAAGGAAATATACATGCAGGTAGTAACTGATTAAATGTATATACTGCAACCAAGAACACTGGAAGAGCAGATGTTAACCAGCTAGCTTACTTTAAGAAAAATAAGGGAAATGTAAATGAGCTGTTAAACCATTAAAATGACATCCCACACTAATGAATAGGACTGGAGATGGTAGGTCTGGAAGAAGTCATTGTTTATTAGCTTCAGTAAACAGAGGGGAAGTTCTGTGATTGTTTCTTGGCCTCAGGCCTGCCATAAACATTATAAAAGCTCTAGATATGCATTTTTACATGTCTATGCTAAATTCCCCCCTCAGCTTCAAAAGGGGATAGCATGGGAACCTAGAATCAGTTGACCATTTGAGTTCATTCTGCAAGCCCTGGAAATAATATATTTTTAGATATTACAGGAAGTTATCTCTGAGTATTGAGTATTCTGTCTTGGGTGTGACAAGAAGGACCATACACCACATCATATGCCTTGCTCTAAGTAAGTAGGGAATAGTAATTCTCCTAGATTCAGTCAGGAAAATATAGTGAAGCTTAGTCTAGATACTCTTTTTCTTTATTTGTCTGAGTCTATCCATCAATGTTATTTTCAATATTTCCTCTGATTTGAACTCTTTACTGTAAATATATATATTAAGTATTTCCATGTGTTTTCATTATTTATTATTAAATATATTTAAAACTTTTATTGTGGCTGGTCCTTTTAGAAAGCATTTAACCTTTGACAGTGCTAATATTTATTTGGTGACACTGTGTGGGCCATTCCTGAAGGCCTAGCTTTCTTGGTCAACTACTACTATCTGTATTAGCATTAATATTACACAGTATAATTGGACACCCTTTGTTAAGGGCCTTAGAGTAGACTGAGTGTCTGTTGACAGTGATAACTACCTTATACTATAGGCAGAAGGGGGCACAGCAGGTAAATCTGTGCCAGCCTTTGCCAGGTGTGTGTGTGAAAAATCAAATCTTACAGTGTGTGTGTGTGTGTGTGTGTGTGTGTGTGTGTGTGTGTGTGTGTGTGTGTGTGTGTGTGTGTGTGTGTGTGTGAGCTACATGGGGTAGGGATACAAAGCACTCTTTTCACGGAGGGGGTGCTGGTGGAATTGGCTTGGGCATTCAGCTGAGGACTTAACCCTGTAGCTGTGCTAGTGAGTAGTCTTAGTGGGGCCCTGGAGGGAGACAGATATGAAGAAATCCAGGCCCTGGGCTGACTGCATTCCCTGTGTGCTCTTAAGGGAAATTGTACCTGGTGCAGAGAGCTGCATCTGAAAATATTGTGTGTATCCATTTGTATTCCAAGTGAACGACCCTATCCAGTGTCAGTGGTGAGGATTCAGGCTCCTTTATTACTTTCCCAGTGTGGGGATGTCACATATTGATGAGTGGTAGTGGGATATTATTTGAACTTCTAAAACCTGTAAGCAGTTGTCATTAAAGGTGTACTCTCAAGCAGCCACAAAATAGACATTCAGAGTTTCATATCAAAATAGTTTTATTTATTTACTTTTTCTTAACTTAGTTTAGTCAGGGAAAGCAGGGAAGGATGTCAGCAGAGGATTATGGCAAGCTGACAAGGAAATAGTTGGCTGAGATGTGCCAAGCCAAAGGACTGGTGCATGCCAAACTGACTAAAGGGGAAATGATTCCATCCTTAATCACAGCAGCAGCACAGGCCAGCAACCAGGAAGACAACCAGTCTGGCATTGGGGATGTACAGCTCTCAGAAACCGGACAGTTCACCTTTACCTCAGAGGACTTCAAAACCCATCTGTAATTAAAGAAACTTGAACTGGAGTGCCAACCATTTGGAATTAGAATCAGCAGAGTGAATGCGGCATTTGTAGGCTGAAGAAAAAGAGATACTTAGATGTTTGGAAGAAAATGAGAGGCAGAGGCAACATGAAAAGGAAATGCTGTTTCTACACTAAGGTCATGCAGGCAATGAGGAAGGGAGTAACCATACCCCAAGAAGCAATAAAGGTCAGTAAACTTCTTTCTCAGTACCAAGAAGGTGATAATTTTGATAGTTTTATTCATATATTTTAAATAGTATGCAAACAGTATAATGTCGACCAAGGGCTCTGGGTACAGTTCCTCATCCCCTTATGCCATGATAAAGCTGCAATTTCTGTTTCTAAATTGTCTGACACTGATTGCTTGAAGTATAACACAGTTAAAAATGTGTATTGGAATGTTTTAAGTTAACAACTGAAGCTTACAGAAAAATATTTTGTGAGCATAGATGCAAGGCAGATGAGATTGTATGTGAATATACTGCTGAACTAAGCACTTATTTTCATAGGTGGGTGAGTGGCTGTCAAGGTCTGGCAGACGTTTGGTGAGGGAACAAGCCCTTAGCACTTTGCCTGAGGACATGAGAATCTATTTGGCAGGCACAGAATGCAACTCTGCAGATGAGCTGGGGAAAAAGGATATCTCTACTTAGCAAGCATGGTATCACTGCATAGGAAGGGGATACCCAATGCTACACAGGGATATAAGGGGGCAGCCTAAACCACCTCAACAGAGTTCACCAGTAGCAAGGGAAGCCACTAGTTCAAGTACATGGTCAGGATCTAGGTTCAGATGTTTTAAATGTAACCAGTGGGGCCATGTAGTAAACAGATGTCCACAGAGGCAAGGTGGGGAACAAAAGGTGGAGGAGTCTGCAAGTGGCAATAACAGAACGTCAGTGGTAAGTTGTCTGGAGACAACAGGGGTACAAAACTACCACCAAAATTTGTATCCTATGTTGCTGGATAAAAAACAGGCCACTACCAATAGAGACACAGCCTCTGATATAACCATTGTGAAGCCTGCAGTGGTTAAAGAAAAGCAGTATTTGCTTGGGCAGTCCACTTCAGTCAGAGTTTTAGCAGGGATCCCATTCCGAATGCCTTTGGCTAGGGTCCGCTTTGAATGGGAGAGGGTGGAAAAGGAATCAAGCAAGTAGGAGTGTTTGAGGATATCCCTGCAGAAGTCTTGTTAGGGAATGATTTTGATAATGCAGTAACTTGTGTGCATGCAGTGACATGCAGCAGGCTTGGAGACAGGCATGTCGGTCTGGTATCCTGGGAAGACCCAGACAGACCTCACCCATGAAGCCAGGACTCATGATGTGGCTAATTCAGGGAGAGAGCTACCCTGTAGCACTGAGCTTGAAGATGAACCACAGCTGCTGTTAGATACTGATGTTTCCTGGACAGGGTGACTGTAAGGACAGAGGTGAGTGGTAGCACCCAGGCTGACAGTGAGGCACCGCTATCAGAAGATATAAGACGTCCTGTGAAAGAGGAGCTGGGAAAAGTCACAAAGATAGAGTTGCGACAGGCTCAGCTCTCATACCCTACATTACAAGGCTTGAGGGAGGAAGCTAGGGCAATGCTTGATTCTCAAGGAAAAGGTGAGTCTGTATACTGGAACATTACTGTATAGAGAATGGACCCCTGAGGGACATATAGAAGGTGAGGTAATGCAGCAGTTGGTAGTGCCCAGAGCATACCATCTGGCACTTTTAGCCATAGCCCATGACATACTTTTTGCAGGTCATATGGGAGTAAAGTGTACCAAGAGACATATAAACCATCACCACTGGGTTTCCAGATCCTGGCCAAGGCTCTTGTCTCCCCATTGTGCTTTTTTAGGCAATGTCCCAAAGAGAAACCTTCCAACATAAAAGATCTGTCAAAAAGCAAATTGAATGTTGTGCTGCTTAACGCTAGGAGCCTAAACCTGAAAATGGACTCACCGGAAGCCCTCCTTGCACTGGAAGATGATTATATCTGTGGGGGTCACAGAAACTTGGTTCAGGGCTGTGGAGAGCACCCCAGCCTTACCAGGCTATACCTCATTCCACACATTCCAACCCCAAAATGAGGTCAGGAAGACTAAGGGTAGTGGAGTCTCTATCTTCATCAAGGACAGGCATACCTCCAGACTGGTTTGCCTGCATGACACACTGGAACTACTCCAGGTATAATGGACAGTTGGCAAGACACCCATCCAAGTTATAGCTAGATATAGACCCCCTCCATGACTCAGGACACCCACTCCTCTTACCTGGATCTTCTAGACTCCATCAAGATACCCCCTAATACCCTGATTTTTGGTGACTTCAACTACCCCAAAATAGACTGGGTGAACTATTCTTGCACTAATGCACTGTCTCGACTTCATCAATTCTAATGCACTAGACCAGCTCGTCTCACCCACCCTAAGGGAAGATAACATCCGGGAATTGATTCTCACCAACATGGGTGACTGCTACACCACTCCCCTAGTATGTCATTCACGGGTTAGATCAGATCATCAGACTGTCACATTTAAAGTTTCTATCCCACCCAACCCCTCCCAGCTGAAATCAAGCAAAAAAAATCTTAAAAGCTGACTACAACCTCCAAAGGGAGGGTATCTGTAGCTTCAACCACCACTCCCCAAGAGGATGCAGACAGCTATGCTGAACAGTATGCCAATGCAGTTTACAAGCACCTGTACAACTGCATGGACTCAGCCATATCCAATAGAACTAAAATATGCTCCTTAAGGAAACACATGCATGTTTGGTGGACATCCTCTATCAACAGGCCTTACAACAAAAGGAAGAAACTGCTGTCCAAGGGTAAAAGGGAACAAATTCCAAATTGGAAAAAACTCCCTCCTTAACCTCAACAAGCAAATTAGATCACTAGTGTTAACCTCCAAGGCCAATTATGAACTGAAACTAGCCTCCATAACAAAGAGAAACCATAAAGTCTTCTTCAGTTACATATGGACCCTCTGTGGCAAAGCCCAGGTTTGTTCCAAATTAGTACTTAACAGTATCACATACACTGATGATGTTGGCTTAGCTAATCTGCCAGCAAATAGGTTCAGTGCAAACTTCACCCCCTGTCCCCCCAAAGGCCTTTTCGACATCTCCAATACTTTTCCCGCACCTCACATCTCCATAGATCAAGTGTTACAGGCCCTATCCAAGGCAAAAAAACACAGCTTCTATAGGACCTGATAGTATCCCAGGATGTATTATGCACCATCTCCAGTAAGAACTGGCTTCACCATTGAGCACCGTATTCAACCACATCCTAAGTACTAGCTTCATTCCAGCAGAGTAGAGAACCACCATGGTCATCCCCTTGCACAAAGATGGTGCCACTGCTGAGTCTGGAAATTATCATCCCATTAGCTTGACAAGTCTGATCTGTAAAGCCATGGAGCGTATTATTATGGGTCTTATAAACAAAGACAAGGACTTAGGCAATCTCCAAACACTTAACCCCACCCAGTTCAGATTTGTCAAAGGCAGATCTTGCCTGTTGAACCTGGTTGACTTCTTTGAGACTGTCACCAAGGTCCTGGATGAGGGAAAGTCAGTACATACAGCTTACCCTGACTTGGCCAAGGCCTTTGACACAATCCCCCACTCGGGCATCATCAAAAAGCTAACAAATTTGGCATAAATCCGTATCTCATCAGGTGGGTGGCCAACTGGCTCAACAACAGGACCCTCAAAGTCAAAAATGGCACCTCCATCTCCGATAGCAGACCTGTCACTAGTGGAGTTCCCCAGAGATCTGTCATGGAACCCCTACTGTTTAGCATCTATTTCTAGGAGGTACAGGCAAAGATAAAAGACCTGTGGCTGACCAAGTTTGCAGACAATTTTAAGTTGGGTGCTGTCATTGACTCCCCAAATGATGTTAACATACTGCAAGAGGATCTCACAGCAACTAATGACTGGTGTCAAAGTCATGGCCTCAAGCTGAATGCAAAACAAATGCATTATCATCATCATACCATTCGGCTAAAACAATACCCCTACTAATTACCATATCAACACCAACCCCATAAGCACACAACCTGTGGTGAGAGACCTGAGCACTTAGGTTGATAAAAACCTCACATTCAACCATCATGTAGTGGCAGTGGTCAGAAAAGCCTTTTACTTGGTTCATCTCATAAGTAAAGGGATTGCATCAAAAAAAGGAGGTTATTACCTCTCTATACTCCTCCCTCATTAAATCAATAACTGAGTATAATGCTCTGTTTGGGATGTACTTCTCCAAACATCTGCACAAACAGGAAAGGTCACTGAAATGCCTCACAAAGAGAATCCATGGCCTCAAACACTTGTCTTATGTGGACAGGCTCAAATCACTTTCAATCTACTCGGTATCATGCAGATTGCTCAGGGGTGATCTGTGTCTCATCTACAAAGCAATCTCAGACCCTGCCCTACTAGAGATGCTCCATATCCTTAAGTCTAACTCCTCAAGCACTACTCGCTCAAAAGGCCTGAACCTAATATGTGATATTAACAAACCCTGCTGGAGAGACATGTTTGTCTCCCAGAGGTTGCCCTGTCTCTGGAATAGACTCCCCATGTATGTCAAACAGAGCACCTAACTGACCCTCTTCAAGCACAACCTTGATAAGTGGATGGGAGACCACAAATTTGTCCCAGGGGTTCCACCTCTGTCCCTCACTGACAGGGGCAACAGGTGCTGACTGAGGTTTCTTTTGGTGGATAAACTCTTGGCTAGGCTTCCAAGGGCCCCAGAGCCATTAGCCCAGTAACCTCCTATGATCCTATGATCTTATTATGCAGAACTTTTATTGTCATTTGATTTCCAGGAATTTAACAGAATATTGCAGGAACTGTGAGCAATGCCAATACATAGGCAAGGCAGTAGACAAGGTCAAAGCTGCTTTGATTCCTTTGCCTATGATTGAGGAACAGTTTCAGAGGGTAGCTATGGATGTAGCTGAATGGTGCAGTGGTGCAGCAGTAGCATTGTTGCCTCACAGCAAGAGGGTCTCCCATTCTATTATCTTTTGTGAGTTTCCTCCAGGTGCTCTAGTTTCTTCCCACATTAAAAAGAAATTGGCTTTGTTCCAAGTTGGACTTTCCCCATTAACAAATGTTAAATAAATAAATATTGTGGGGCCTCTGAGTACCCCAAGTTCTACAGGGATGAAGTATGTCCTAGTGGAAGTAGATTATGCTACTATATACCCTGAAGTGGTAGCTCTGTCCTCCATCGAGGCAGAGAAGGTGGCAAATGATTTGCTAGAGATTTTCAGCAAGGTGTGTTTCCCAAAAGAAATACTGACTGACAGAGGGGCCAATTTCATGACAGAACTGCTGGCTTGTCTGTAGGAGTGCAGTGGTGTGAAGTACTTAAAGACCACACCCTAACACCCATAGACTAATGGTCTTGTGGAGAGGTTAAGCTCTATGCTAAAGACCATGCTAGGCATTTGCAGACCATTTTAAGATAGAGTGGGACAAATATTTGCCCCAGCTATTGTTTGCATACAGGGAGGTGCCCCAGTAATCCACAGGTCTTTCACCCTTTGAGTTGCTGTATGGGCATGGGGTGAGGGGGCCCTCAGATTTGATTAGTGATGAGTGGGTGGGTGAGTGTAAATCCCACAAGGAGTCTGTTGTGGCACATGTCATAAACCTCAGATCAAGTCTCAGGGAGTTCATGTGCTTGGCCCAGGAGCCCCTGGCAGGTGCCCAACAGCAGAAAAAAGTCTGGTATGACAGGAATGCTTGAGCCAGAGAGTATGCTGTGGGACAGCATGTGATGGTTCTCATTCCTGTGAGACAAAATAAGCTGCAGGCAACTTGAAAGGGACCCTTCAAAGTGGTGAGGAAGGTCTGTGATATTAACTCCCTGGTAGAACTGCTAGGAAGGTGGCAGGGGCACAAATTGTACC
The DNA here is from genome assembly GCF_019279795.1 of Protopterus annectens. Lineage (NCBI taxonomy): Eukaryota > Metazoa > Chordata > Ceratodontiformes > Protopteridae > Protopterus > Protopterus annectens. The sequence continues at coordinate 692,856,082 of NC_056741.1, forward strand.
ATGTTAACATGATGATACCTTACCATGATAGGGATGCACTAGTGCTAAGTATTTGAAGTAGGAGGTATGAGGAGTCTAAGGGGATCTATGCCTATAGTGAGACAGCCAGCAAAATCCCAACTTACTATGGTGGAGCCTTGGGTTGCAGGTATATGATATGACACTGCAGCATTGTAGTGGGGTCAGCAATGTCAAGGCAGATGGAATCTCAAGGTAGAGTATGGGGTAATGTATTCCCAGATAGATTCATTCTCTCAAGCAACGTTTCTCAAAGGGCACTTGAAAAACTAGCTTGAGTCTTCAAGGGGTGGAGAGATGTGATGACATGGGCTAGTGCCAGCAGAGCTAGCTGGAGTTTTGTGAAGAATGATAGTCCTTGAATATCAAATCGATGTGTAGAAGATGCTTATGTTACAAATGTATTAGAACTGTATGGCATTTTAATACCAAAATGTATTTGTAAAGTTGCTAGTGATGAAAAATGCATCAGCAGTGGGCTCTGCTGTACCAGAAATGAAATATACATGCAGGTAGTAACTGATTAAATGCATAAACTGTAACCGGGAACACTGGAAGAGAAGAGGTTAACCAGCTAGCTTACTTTAAGAAAAATAAGGGAACTGTAAATGAGCTGTTAAACCATTAAAATGGCATACCACAGGGATGAATAGGACTGGAGATGGTAGGTCTCGATGAAGCCATTGTTTATTAGCTTCAATAAAAAGAGGGGAAGTGTTGTGATTGTTTGTTAGACTCAGGCCTGCCATAAACATTAGAAAAGCTCTACATATGCATTTTTACATGTCTGTGCTAAATTCCTCTCTGAAATTCAAATGGGGATAGTGTGAGAACCTAGAGTCAGGTAACTAGATGAGTTCATTCTGCCAGCCCTCGAAATAATATTTTTTTAGATATTACAGGGAGTATTCTCTGAGTATTGAGTGTTCTGTCTCTTGGGCATGACAACAAGAAGGACCATTCACTACATCATCTGCCTTGCTCTATTAAGTAAGGAAATGTAATTCTCCTAGATTCAGTAAGGAAAACATAGTGAAGCTTAGTTTAGATATTGTTTTTCTTTATTTGTGTGAATCTGTCCATCAATGTTATTTTCATTTTTTGTTATGATTTGAACTCTGTAGTTTACTGTAAATATATATTCAGTGTTTTCATGTTCTTTTATTATAACCTTTTATTGTGGTTGGTCATTTTGGAAAATATTTTACATTTGAGAGTATGTATATTTACTTGGTGACACTGTGGGCCACTTCTGAAGGCCTAGCTGTCTGGAGTAACTACTACTAGTTGTATTAGTATTAATATTACATGGTATAAATGGACACCCTTTGTTAAGGGCCTTAGAGTAGCTGATTGTGGAGTGCCTGTTGGCAGTAATAACTACCTTGAGAAGAAGGGGTCATAGCAGGTAAATCTATACCAGCCTTTCCCGCGTGTGTGTGTGTGCGTGTGTGTGTGTGTGTGTGTGTGTGTGTGTGTGTGTGTGTGTGTGTGTGTGTGTGTGTGTGTGTGTGTGTGTGTGTATGTGTGTGTGTGTGTCAGCTACTTGCAGTAGGGACATGAACCACTGGTTTCACAGAGAGGGTGCTGGAGGACTTGGATTGGACATTTAGCCGAGGAATTAACCCTATAGCTGTGGTAGTGGGGAGCTTTATTGGGGGCCCTGGAGGGAGACAGATATAAAGAAATCCAGACCCTGGGCTGACTGCATCCTCTGTGTACTCGTATGGGAAATCATACTTGGTGCAGAGAGCTGCATCTGAAAATACTGTTTGTATCCATTTGTATTCCAAATGAACATTCCTCTCCAGTGTCAGTGGTGAGGATTCAGGCTCCTTGATTACTGGCCTAATGTGGAGACATCACAGAAGCATTCAGTCATAATCCAACAGATGGTAGCTTCACACCATTGGCTCCTCAGCCAAGTGCATACATGAAATGTCTGAACCTGTGGTTCCTCTCATACTGAGCAGGATCACTATTAAAACAACACATCATTAATAGGGTAAAACAAAGCTATCTCATGATGGTTTAAATCTAGCTCGTGTTCCTATTGGTCTGTGTGAACAATCCATTGCTTGGTCAATTCTGCTTCACAATGATAGGAAGAGCTGACATTGAAGGATCAGAAAGTGGCATTACTATGAACAGTTGGCTGCCACAAGCCAGTCATCCCTGTAGTATCTTTTTTGACACTTCCTGTTTAAAACCCAGAAAGCCAGAAGGATCATGAGGCAATATTTTTAGTCTGTATTCATACTGAAAATCAAGATCAAGCAAGCTTTTACCCTTCTGCTCCATGAAAGGTTTCTGTCCTCCCTGAGCTCACCTTAGGACAACTTCATTACACTTTGACAGGTGTATCTCCCCTGTCAAACTCCCCATGTGACACTGTACCCTAAGCGGTTCATTCCTAGACACATAGGAGTGAGAGCCCTAGTTGTACTTGCCCACTCACCTCAAGTAAGTAAAAAAAGTGATAATATTACTGGCATTTCACCAGTAGCCATGGCCTCCCACTTATTCTACACTTCTCATGTCTCTTCATAGTGCCAGACTAGTGTCAAGTACAACAGGATCTTCTTTCCCTGCTGATTCTGCCAAGCCCATTCCCTTGGCTGTTGTTTCACTAAACAGTAGGTAGCGACAGTGTAAATCTCATTCATCCATTCAAGCACATTACTAATTAGGTGACAAGGCATTTTACTACCTTAAGAGAAACATAGATACTCCTGCCATTTTCCTGAGCTTCATTGAATTTCTTCACTTTGACATTCAGAGTACTGGACAGAAATCACATTGTGTCGACACCTATCTTGGGCCTTCATGGTGCTTTGTTTTAATTAAACAATCAGATTTCCCTGGTCTGTACCAGTTGTAAGTCAGCTGCTAGCTGACAGATGATGCAGGATGCTGGTCAGGACTGGCATCTGCCACACCTAGGGAGATCCACAGCATGGTCCTAGATGATGACCAAAGTTTCTGATGCTATCCCACTGCCCCCCCCTGGAAGTATGCACAGTGAGGGGAAATGCCTCGACCAGCTGCAGTGTGTGCCCTGCCCCCTTCATGCACAAGCTCGACCAACTCAGCCCTTTGAGCCAATCCTTATCTCAAAGTTACAAATCTGTCTTGCCAGCATCCTTTTCCTTACTTACATTGTTTTAACATGCCAGCGGCTTTTCACCATGAAGACCTGCTGCAGATATGGGTATGACCTGGCAGGAGACTTATACCTATACCTAGACAGGATAGTAGTCTAGGTATTGAATTACATGAGAACATGAAGGAATATGTGTGTTCCTTTATTACTAGATTCACCATAGATCATGATGGACTTTATGATATTTTAATCAAGAAATGGCATATTTTTCAAGGACAAGAAAATGTCCTGGATAAACTGGGATGGAAACCTAATTTAGTGCTTAAAAGAGGAACGATTATGAAGAATTTGATGGAAAGGAACAAGAAGGGAGAGTTGTACACTGGTATAAGGGGATCAAAAAAGTATGGGTCTTTCACTCAGTGCAAGTTTGTGTTGAACATTGATAAAATAACGATTAACACTTTTATTAGCCCTAATGGCAGGTTTTCATGCAACTCAAAGGGGGTGGTTTATGCCACCATATGTACAATGTGTAGGGGTTTTTAATTTGGGAAGACCAAGAGGAGGTTAAGAGAGAGAATCTATGAGCATGTGAGAGATGTGTCAATAATTTGAATATTAACAATGCTTTATATAAGCATACACAAAAAAAACCCTGCACATGAATTTAAATTCGTACTGATAGAAGGGGTTAAAACATAATTGACAGGGGGACCATGGGAAAATCTGCTTGAGTTTATAGAACTTTGTTGGCAAGTCAGGCTTAATGCCTTGGTTTTCCGAGACTAAATGATTCTATCAGCATTGGTAGCCTGTTAAGACTTCAGTCTTATACTATATGAATGGTTTTTGGTATTGAAAGCTTGTTATGAAGGTTTTATGCTGAACATGCATTGATCGTTTATTTACTTTAAAAAGTAGTGTTGCTTTCCAGCATAGGTTTATTTTAGGGGTGAGGATTTGTCAATAATTATTTTATTGGTGTTGGACTTTTATTGGCTGAGAATGTCATGTGTTTCCCAGATATTTGTATTTAAATGCATTGTGCTTATGTGATTTTATATTCTGAAGAAGTCAATTATCCTCCACTTAGTAATATGCTTAAGTTCAGTGAGCTGCATGTCTGATCTGAGATTGTGTTCAAAGCAGGTCATAAGGAGGACTGGTACATATTCTGCATGCGCATGTAGTAGTGGTGCATCCAGGAGTCCCGTAGGCAGAGTAGGGCCACCCAATACCACCCAGAGAATGGGAACAGGGATGGGGAATGTCTTTCTGTTGCTCCTTGGGAGGGTAACCAAGTGCCTCCAAGAGTGGGCCAGTCACATGCCTTCACCCTCCCTTCTGAGGAACACACTCCACCTGGGAGCAAGCCTTCATGGCACGGATGGGTTTCTTAGCTCGGCAGGCCCAGTGAGCAGAGGCTTCTCTGTCTATGCCTTCCTTTGTGGGGGATAGGAGAGCATGCTGTGCTCCCACAATACTCCACCACACACTCAGACAGGCATAGCCCAGGGTGTAACCCAGTGCTGAAAAGTGTGTTCAAAGTGTTGATGATCAATGTTTTCTGCAATTCACATTTTTTCTCACAGATAGTTGCATTCTATAGAAACACATGAGCAGAGTGATCAACTGCACATAATTGTGCAGGTTTTCTATATCATTCTTCCCACCTTGGCTGCCACATGTCAACATGGGTGCTGGGTGTTGGCATCACTGTTGAAGGACAGGGCACACTGAGAGAAGCAGTGGAGGTTTCACTGGTGTCATCATGGGTGCCTGGCCTGGGGTTACTGGCCCCACCCTTTGGGAGGGCAGGGTTTTCCTTAGTAGTCAACAGGATCACCATCTTTGGCCAGAGGAGATGACCTCATTGACCATCCATGTCTTTCAGCCTTGAATCAGTACCCCACAGCAAGTGAGGCATCCTCACAGGTAACTGTGATGGGGATTGAGGGAAATAACAATGGTACCACCAGGTAGCCCCACACAGGGCGGAGAGGAGGCATGTCCCTGCAGGGACAGCACCCTCTCCCTGTGGTCATCCCATGGAGCATGCTGGACAGCACCTCAATGTGGGCACCCTGTTTGCAGTCATCTCCTTGTGGTGAGGCTGCAGGGGCATGCCCAGTGCAGCCAAGTCTCATAGCAGTACCCCTGACCACTGTATCAACAGAACCCCTCAGTGACCAGAGCCAGTGGGGGGGGGTGCTGCTGGGATCACCCCAGAAGCCACAGCTTCAATCCCATCAGCCTCCACCAGGAAAGTGCAAGGCAACAGAGTGAGGAAAGGCATCCACTGGGGATGGCACCATCCCAGGATCTTGGTAGTAAGGATCTTTCCACAGGTTCACTTATGCAAACCTTGTTATGACTTTTACTTCCTCTAGATAGTCATGTTTGATCATCTCAGTGCACCACCAGGGCCATGACTGACTCCAGCAAAGCTAATTAAAGGACCTCACTAAACCATCCAATTAGTAGGAGTGACAGGTGTATGTACAAAGGCTAGGGACTTAATCAATGTGAGCTGATGACCCGCACTTACTGGGAATTCCTCATTTTTGGTGAAAAATTGCAGTCTCCAGTACTTATCATGAATGGAGTTCAGCGGATTATCCAGACCTGTTGGCCAAGAAATGACACACTCTGATCCATTCAGTGTAACACACATGCAGCCCCAGAAATCTAGAGACATCACAGACCTGCTATTGTTCAATCTCATGTGGTTGAAAGCCGCTTGTCCCTCTAAGAAGTTGGAGACAATGAAATGGAGCCACATAACTATTTAGCATGGTGGAATCTCTTTCATTATCAGAATTAACCAGACATATCACTCCACCAACTAAGAATGGCCATGCACCACCACCCACTGAACTGAGAAAGGGCTATCCATCTGTCAGTCCTTTCCATGTCTGGACTGTATGAGGCTTCCCATATTTAGACAAATTAAGCTGAATGCTCCAATCCTGGTGGTGCTCTTCCGTCAATATCTTTAAGTTTCAGCTTTGCAACTATACTCCCCCCTCAAAATCCAAAGACTTTGGTTTTCTGGAAATTCCTCAGTGGATCATGGGAATAACACTGTCAGATCACAAGTCAACATTGTTTATGGATGGAACTACAAAGGTATCTTGTTGTCTTCAAACCTGCAACTTTCATTCTTGATTAATGAAAACATTCTTAGCAAATGCTTTCACTTTCATTCATCTTGCACTGGGTCCAAGAATCTCACCTCTAGTGGCACAATATGAATGTCCCTGGCTGTCCCTCTTAATCGTGGCCCCAGTTCCAAAAGCCAACAAAATAGAAACAGAGTCCTATTCCATTATTCCTAGCTAAGTATTCAAGTGACTGGCCTGCTTTAAACACTATTTTTTTTTTAATGTAAAAGCTTCATATTGCTGGGACACTCAGTTAAGAGTATCCAGGGATCACTAAGAGGCAGGGGCTGGGATAGACATCAGCTCACATCACTACAGACTGCCAACATGATCCTAAGGTTCACCTATGAGCTTTTTAACTGCAGCAATTTTAATATATGCTACTGAAGGTGAAATTACCACTGTTGCTGGCACTAGACTTGCCCTCCAATGGATCCATGTTAAAAGATTTAAAGTGTACTCATTCCAATTAAGGGGCCTCAAAAGAATCCTGTATTGCTATTTTTCATAGCTACCTCCCTGAGCTAGGAGTGGGTAATTTGTAATATTGCTGTTCTCCTTGGATATGGTAGCCATTTTACAGGCTGCCTCTCCAGAATTGAACCCTGAATCCTCATTACCCATTGTCACCATGATAAGCACAGATAGGCCATCAAAAGCTGATAGGGCAGATATTAAATAATGCATGGACACCACAAGGACATGCGACTGGTCCAAGTTTATTTAGAGTCACCAAAGTGGCAGAGCCGAGACCCTGACTGGTTTTGGTATGATAAATGCACATATCACCATAGGACAGCACTCATCAGCATGTATTAGCTCTAGAATTATCAGTTATCCTAGTAATGGTGGAACAATCAAAGGAGCCATAACTGGTTTAATGAGCCAGTCAAAGTTTTACTGCACCATCCATTGCACTGAGACTTTCATGGCTTAGTCTTTGAGACAAGCATATGCTACTGGCAAGATCAATCAGATAGAAGCACCTTGGCAGGCAGTCAGGCAGGCAGAGGAGGGGTCAGAGCTCAGACCTTTGTGAATGATAGGATTCTTTTTACTATAAAGTGGTTTAGAGGCTGGCCCCATGACCCCAGAGTGTTATGGGGTGACCATCACAAAGGTGAACTTTGCTGAACATAGAGCTAGAGTGAGTGAACCTCCCATTCTGGGGGTGGCCAGCAAAGAAAGGCATGGCTGGAAGGTGTGGCATAGCATACTCTTGTGCATGACAGAAACTTTTCATCATGGCCTAGGATCATTGGCCTTGCAGTGAGTCTTCCTAATGTGGGCATGGAACAGAGTGTTCCCCGACCCTCAAATTGATCCCTGGGTAGAGAAGCCTACCTAGTGTGTGGTGACGCTGACAGCCACACCACTGGCGACTTCTGCCAGTGTGAGTCAGTCAGCCAAATTGATCAAAGGCGGGAATGAGGGTAGGGCCCAAGGAGGCACCTTGTCCTGTGTGAAGGCCAGGGAATGGTCATCTCAGATTGGGATCAGGCTTCTGGTAGACATGGCGCATCAACCATGCCAGATCAAGTGCACCCTCAGGCCCTTTGGGGGATGACCCTGTGGTACTCCCTTTGGACACAGGTGGATCCATTCTCCTCTGGGCTTTCATGGACACATACCCGTGGCATGAAAAAGTGAACCATCAGTAGGCAGAGAAGATAAGGCTCAAGGGAGGTATTTCCCCCTGTGCAAAGACACAGGAGATGGTCATCTGGTGGTGGGGTCCAATACCACACCACCTATCTTCCCATAATTTCTGCAGACTGCTTGGTCTTGGTGGATCATACATGCCCTTGGGTCTTTCTGGGGCACAAACCCACTGAACATGACTGACCCCACTGAACTACTTACTCTTGGCCTCAAGGGGCAGATCCATTCTCATCTAGACTTCCAAATCTCCCTGTATTACTGATCCCAAACCTCTCCAGGGTCTTTGTCCTTTTTCAGGGCCAGCAGCCTGAGGCCAGGGACTTACACTCTCCCACACACTGCAGAACACCCTGCATTGCTTCCCTCTAGACTTCAACCAGGGTAGATCTCTTCCAAGTCATTGTTTTGATCCGGCCAAGAGCTTTGCCTCCCCACACTTCCACATCTCCCACAGGCTGCAAAACTGTGTCATACGGCATAGACCCTCCCTTCGATCCTGCCCAAAAAAGAGGAAATTTCCCTAGATTTTGCTAATATCCTAGCAAATGTTTGTTAGGTTCTGACATGCAAGTATAGATAATGCACTGTGTGCACAATGCTTCAGAAGAGCTTACAGTGTTTGTTGTTTTTTTTTAAATAGTATCACTTAACGAGGAAAGGAATAAGATGACTATTTCCTTTTCCTTTGTTGAACTGCAATCATTAGCAAAGAATTCTGTGTGGGTTATGCCATTAGAACCACAGGCAGGCTCTTTATCTAAGAACTCTGATTAGCTCTTTTAATTGCATAACCCACACCACGGTATAATAATTACATAATCAAGCATCTGGTATGATGGCATCAACATATTCTT